>NW_027069729.1:105455-115685 GCF_002906115.3 Quercus suber
TTAGTGTTGTGGTTTTTTTTTTTTTTTTTTTTGATGGTTCAGTTTTTGTTTAAGGCAGTGGCTGAGTTTTTGTGTTAATGGTGGTGGCTGAGTTTTTTGTTTAATGGTGGTGGTGGGTTTTTTGTTTATGGTAGTGGCTAGGTTTTTGTGTTAATGTTGGTGGCTATGTTTTTTTGTTTAATAGTGGTGGTGGGTTTTTTGTTTATGGTGGTAGCTGAGTTTTTTGTTTAGGGTAGTGACTGGGTTTTTGTGTTAATGGTGGTGACTAGGTTTTTGTTTTGAATTTCACTTTATTTGTTTTGTTTTAAATTGGAATTTTTCTGCATTCTTTATGATTCTTCCATGGTTTGTAATATGGGTTTGGTTTTTATTTGATGAGAATGTTGTGGGTCTTATTTCTTTGATAGTTTGGCTTCATATGATGTTGCACTATGATTATTTTGTCTAGTTTGTTATTGGGTATTCTGTGGACTTTTTCTGCATTGTCTTACTAATAATAATCTTTTTGTTGTTGTAGTACATCTTATCAGGGATATAGGTTTGCAATCTAGTTTGTTATTGATGTATTTTCCTTTAAACTTGTGCAGATATGGGATTGGTGGCAAAAAGATAGCTTTTGTGGGACTACTTCAACTCAAATAATTTTCTGTAAAGTTTGGAAGCTAAGACATCATTTGTATATAAATGGTTGTAATTACTTTGTGAACATCTTTATTGCATTTTTAGATTGTATGGATGTTTGTTTTTATGGATTTGGTTAGAAATGAATGGATGTTTGTTTTTATGGAATTGGTTAGAAATGAACAGGTTAATGTAATGGCAAGTAAATGTAAAGAATATTAATAAAAATAAAATAAAATTGGTGACGATAATTTTCGTTGCCATATCTTACTATAAGTAGAAATTGGTGATGAAATAATTCATCACTTGATCTATTGAAATATATATTAGAAAAAAAAAAATCGGTGATGCAAAACTTCGTCACCTAATCTATTGAAATTGGGGAAAAAAAAAATACATTTGGTGACGAAATATTTTGTTACTGAAAATAAGGTTTAGTGATGAAAATATTAGGTGACGAAAAACTTTTGTCACTTATCATTTTTTATTGGTGACGAAAAAATTTTGTCACCTATCATTTTTTTATTGGTGACGAAAGATTTTCGTCACCAATACATTCTGTGACGGAGCTTAGGTGACGAATGCTGTTTCGTCACCATACGTATTTGGTGACGAAATAAGGACATATTGTGACGAAAGGTTTCATCACCATAGTCCACTTTTGTTGTAGTGGAAGACGTGGAAGAAGAAGAAGAAGAATTTGTGGATTCTAAGTGTGAGAAGATGGATGATCAAGATGATATCCATTCAGCTTATGAGAAACTATACAAGCTGTCTGAGAAGCATGAGAAATTGTATAGGCTAGCCACCAAGAAGCTCAGTGATGTGGAACTTGATCGTGAGGAGCGTTCCACAAAATTTGATGAAGCTAATCAAACAATTGGTGTACTAAGGTTTGAGAATAATCTCTTGGCAGAGAAGACTAAGAAGCTTGAAGCGGAGCTGTTTCAAGTCAGAGCACAATTGGAGAGGACTTCAAGTGCAAAGCTTGATGAAATGCTTAGCATTTAGAAATCTACTTCTACTAGTGCTATTATTTTTGTTTCTCCTATTAATAATACTAAAATTGAGAACACTGATATTAAAACTGAATTAGCTAGTGAGAATCTAGACAAGAATAAATCTATCTTAGGAGCACCCCCTAAGCAGGATAAGAAAGATGTTAAAAACATAGGACTAAGAAGGCTAACTCTCAAAAGCCTAAGCAAAAGAAGCAGCATCTCTCTCATCATTGTGAAGCTACCAGTCATACTCGACCAAATTGCTACAAGTGGCTAGCCACTCAACAGAGCAATGGTATGATCGCATTTGGAAGCCAAAATCAACTTCAATCCTCTCTTGCTCCTCTTGGTGATCTTCTCAAAGCCCTCATGTTCCTTTCGAACTTGAACGGTTTCAATTCTTTCCCCTCACTGCCGGTTCAAGGGTTCAATTAAAGGAAAAGTTCTTCCAAGGTGTGGAAGAAAAAGAACTCTAAGTGATTTTATCACTTTCTTCTATCTTCTTGTTTTTGTTGTTGCATTACTTGTGTGTTTTGCATTTAATTTGAGTCAGTCTAGTTTTATGCTTTGCTTTGTTTAACATATTTTTGTTTGTTTATTTTCAGTTTTGTGTTTAAAAAAAAGTTAAAAAAAATGAAAAATCAGAAAAATACAAAAACAGCGTGTGTGTTGTATCACTCTTTTTAATAGGTATGACTAGAAAATTCTAAGAGAAAGGCATAATAACCATCTCACCACTGTTGCCCACCAATCATAATATGACACATGTATGTTTCGGCATAGCAAAAGTGTAGTGTCATAGACACCTATATGCTTCGGCATAGCAAAAGTGCAGTGTCATAGACATCTGTATGCTTCGGCATAGTAAAAGTGCAGTGTCAAATGCTTAACATTTTGGGTATTTCTTTTCTCTCTTTTATATGCCTATGCATGATATGCTAAATAAAAGAAAATATGCAAAGAAAATAAAAAGTAAATAGATCAAAAATGCTTTAAATATAATTGCAAGCGTATTTTCTAGGAGATGTGAAAGTTATAGGATGTACCTCAAAGGTGATAGTCCCCATCAAACAATTATGATTGTGTGTGAGTTAAAGTGATTTTCTCATATCTCAAATCGTTATAACATGTATACATTTATGCAATTTTGCGATGTTTTTCATACACAACACACAATATTCTTTGCTACTCTTGATACATGTGCAGGTACAATATAATTTGGCCATCACAAGGTTTTACATGTGCTAATGTATGCTCACTAAACTGTCTTGACTTGTTTTTGAAATATAAAATTGGTTAGACTTGTTTAGTGTGTGTGTGTTGTTGGAAGATCTATGTGCTTAAATTTTTTGTTGAGAATGATTTTGAGAGCTTAATATGTTGATTGGATCATTTGTTGAGTTGCATGTTGGATTGCATTCATGTCTGTGTTTTTCTCTTCTCAAAAAATTGTTTTTAAAAGCTGGCTTGACACCTCCTCAATACCTAGCCATCTGTCGAGCTTCTTTAGCTTTTTCTTATCGCAATCTTGACACTACCTTGACACCTGGTGGATCGATCGAGAAAATTTTTGTCTCCTTGATACATTCTCGATACTTTATCAATTGATCGAGATTCTGTTCTTGATTCTGGCGTTTATTCCTTGATACCTCCTCAACACCTGTATCTCTCGATAGCCTTTTTCCTCAACGCCTATCTCGACAGATTTCTCGACACCCCTCGACACTTGTATCTATCGAGATTTACTAAGGATCTATTTAAGCCCTTTGCGCGATCCGGTTCTCATTTTCTCGATCTCTCTCAATCTTTTCGTGCCTGTTCACCTTCTAAACTCTCTTTTCTTACTCAAAACCTTCAAGCCAAGTGATTTTCATTTTTTTAATCTTAGGTTTTGGGGTTTTTGAAAATTTTTGGGTTTTTCAAAATTAATGAGTGTTTCTTGAAATTTTGGGATGGGTTTTCATGTAAAAGTGTTCAAAAGCTCATGCATTGCATCACATTTGCATTATAATGGTATTTTCATGCATTTAGATGTGTGTAATATGTTTGTGTGCTAGTAGGTTTGGATTGGGCTGAGCCCATGATGAAATTTCTTTTGCATGTCACATGTTCATGCATTCCTCATGCATACGTACTCTCTATTCAATATATTTGGTATATTTAAATTGCTTGGGACTTTTCTGATTGTCTCATTCTCTCTCTCTCCCTCATTTTGTTTACATTAGTAGTGTCTATGGTAGCTAAGCGTAAATCTACTCCGGCTCAGAACCCTCTTCGTTCTGGAGCTTTCTCCTTTTCTGATTCTTCTCCTCTTAATCTTTGGTTCCGTGATGATGATGCCCACAAGGCATTCTCGGAGAACTTCTCTAGATGAGGTGTTCATTCGGAATGCCAAGTTATTTTGGCAGACTTTGCCGACATTGACCTTCCCTCTGTCATTCACAGTAGGTGATGAGAGTCACTGTGTGACATCCCGGTCACATGTCCTCTCGTGCTTATTCAGGAGTTTTACTCCAACATGCACGAGATTGATCGTTTAGTACCTCTTTTCTTCCCTCGCGTTCGAGGTACGCGCATCCCTGTCACACTGCAGCTTGTTGAGGATGTGTTTCGGGTTCCTAGGATAGAGTTTCCTAACTATCCTTCTTGTGAGCGTCTGTGGACTGTGTCCAAGGATGAGCTTATATCTGCTTTCTGTGAGCGCCCTTCAGAGTGGGGTGAGTGTCAGTTTACATCATGTCAGCCTTTTCCTAAAGGTCCTAGATTCTTAAAATGGTGATGACTTTTGTACTTCATTCGCTTTCTCACTATAACTCCATCACAAAGCCTCGAGCTCGATTTTTGGTATCTCTCCTTGAGCATTTTACCATAGATTTTCCTTCTCATTTCATTCTATCTATTATAGATGTTCATTTGGATGCAGCGACTCGTGATAAGCTCATATTTCCTTTTGCTATCACAAGGATTCTATGCCATTTTTCCGTCTCTTTTCTCGTGTCCGACCATTTCACTTTCATGTGTACCATAGATGCTGCTACCGTAAAACGTAGTGTAGCGCAGTTTAGGTCGAGATAGCTAGATTCCACTCCTTCCTTCTGTTCAGCTCCATCTCGATCTGCTCCATCTACATCCGCTCCTTCTTCCTCCATGAGCGATGCGTCCCTTGGAGACATCATGGCGTAGCTGCAGCGCATGGATGCTCGCCTTGATACACTCTCCACTGAGTTGTATTAGGTGAATGTTCATGTTGGTCATATTGCACGACGATAGGTGACCATGGGTGGTTTTGCTCCTGAGGCGACTCCTTCACCACCTCCTCTAGTGCCTTCTGACTCTGAGGATAATGATGATGACAAGGACGATGATGCATCAGATGATGATGATGGAGATGCTAGCTCTATTGATGAGATGTCTACTTGACACTCTATCTTTTGTCAGTCGTGACAAAAAGGGGAAGTAATTTTGGGATATGAGAGTAGTCATCTTAGGGGGAGAATTAGTATAGGACATTTTGTTAGGGGGAGTGTTGATACTTGAGGGATGTAGTGAGGATATGATGTATTTTTTTTCTTTTCTACCTTTTAGATACATTGTTCTTGTATATTAGGTCTTGTGACCAGTTTTTACATACATTGTATTTATTTCTCTATATGTGAATGTATATTTCTTTCACCTACTTTTACATGTGTTGTTTCTTCTTTATCTTTATACACATGTTTCTTATACTTTTATACAATCTATTATTTCTGTTTCACACAAGATGCCTTGATGAGTTTTGTTTAAAGTGTTTTAGAAATACAGATTGTCAAAGTCTACTTGCCATAAACTCTCTTCTTGCAAAGTTTTTCAAGAGTTTGTGCTAGGATAAATTTTATTATATTCAACAAGTGAATATGAGTTGAGTGATTTATGACTTCTCTTATATGTTCATTTGTTTGTTATGGTTTTGTCACAGATTGCCAAAGGAAGAGATTGTTAGGACATATGTGTTTCACTTGATAAGAACATATGTCACTACTTTTATGTAATTGGTTAATCCTTTAACAAAACGCACTTTACTTGTAATTGGATAGATCTAGGATGTGTTGAAATACTTCAAGAAACTATGTTTTAAGATCAAGTGTGAAAGCCTTCAAGTTTGTCCAAGAAAACAAGCTGAAAGTGCAAGGTTACTAAAACTCGACAGCTAGTATGTGTCGAGGCTTAGAAAGCTGTTCCAGCCCGTAAGCTCGACACCTACTCGACAGCTTCTATCTGTCGAGGTTTATAAAAATCAGAATTCTGATCTGATTTCTTGGGATCCGTGAATATATCTTTAGGCCTTCTTTTCTCCTAACCCTAAATATATAAAATGATTGTTTTAAGGGCCGTCAAAAGTACACAAGTTGCACAAGCATTGAGAAAATTTTGTTCAAGCAAATTGTGACCTGAGACAAAGTTTTGCCCTAGTTCATCTCTTCTGAAGAAGTTGCTGTGTATGTGCACCTTTGGGTTTTGTAACCAAGCATTTTCTTGATCTTCATCATGTAGGATGAACTGAAGAACTTTGCAGCCAACCTCTCTCTCAGTTGGTGTTGAAGTCGCGTACTGGGATTCGCGCATTGGTTAATCACGTACTTGAGAGCCGTGCATCAAAAAGGAGAACTGTCACTACAGAACAATTCCAATTTGGGTATTAGGGTAAGGGTTTAACTGTAGGTTGGTAAGGTACTTAAAATTTCTTTACTTGTAACTGCTTGTTGTGATAATAGTGGAGTTTCAGGAGTGGTGACCTGAAAATCACCCAGTGAGGTTTTTGCTGATAGGTTTTTCACCATTCGTAAACAAATCATTGTGTCATTTATTTTTCGCTGCATAATTAGTTTATTGGTGATTTGTTTGTGCTACCACGCGTTTGCATGTTAAATTGATTAATTAATAACTTAGCTAATTAATTAATTGATTTAATCACAAGGGGTCAATTCAGTTTATGGCCTATCAGATCAATCGAGAAATCTTTTGTCACCTTGATAGCTCCTCGAAAGCTTCTCGATAGCTGTATCTATCGAAATTTAAAGCTCGGCACCTCCTGATCGATTGAGGTGACAGGAATTCAGATTTGCAAATCTAATTTTCGACCCATGCTGACATGTATGTGTATGGTTTCTTTTCTCACAACCCTAGACCTATATAAGGCTTATTTTAGAGGCCGTCATATAAAAAGAATACAAGGAAAACATATGCAAAAGGTGACCGATGCCTTATTCTCTCTCAAAGAAGCTACTGCATCTTTGCGCCTTAGGGTTTTGTAACCAAGTGCTTCTTGATTTTTATTGTTGATGAAGTGAAGAACTTTGCAGTCAACGTCTTCTTCAAGTTGGTGTGTTAGTCACGTACTGGGAGTTATGCATCATTGGTTAGTCACGTACTAAGATTCGTGCATCAAAGGGTGGCGTTCATATTTTGAAGAGTTTAAAAGTTCTGAAGCGGTAGAAGGTTTTTGCTGTGAGTTCATCTACGGGAATTATAAAGTTTAGGAATAAATGTTCTGTACTAGATCTAAAACTTCTTTTTACTATAGTGGATTGCTTTTCGAGAAACTTTTCCTCCAGGTTTTTTACTGTGAAGCTAGTTTGTTTCATTGGTTTTTCTAGGTCATCATATCTTGTCTTATTTATTTTTCCGCTGCATGATTTTGACATGATATTGATGTTTGTTTGTTTTAACAAGTTTTAGTCATAATAAATCTAATTAAAAACTTGGATTTAAAACTTGTTAATTCTATCAACCGGGGTCTAAATTTCCCAATACCTTTATATTATACCTCACCATAGTTTTTTATAAGATATATTTAAAAAAAAAAAAAAATGAAGGATTTTCCAAAGGCAAGCCTCCTTAAAGAATTACAAGCAAACAATATGATCCAAAAAAAATCAACAATGGAAGTACATGATGACCCCACCCCCTCATCCCCCAATTCTAAGTACAATATCCAAACAAAGATCTCAGGAAATTTTTTTGGAAGAGAGGAAGGAAAGCTATATGGCCATCAAATTGGATATGAGAAAAGTGTATGATAAGGTGAAATGGGGTTTTATTGAAAAGGTGATGGAGAAATTAGGTTTCCCTGAAAATGGATTAATCTAATTATGCATTGTATTTCTATCGTTTCCTATTCAACACTAAATAATAGGGCCACTCATGTGTGCATAATCCCCTTATATATTTTCCTATTGTGTGTAGAAGGTTTTTCGAGGCTCATTAATGAAGCTTTACAAAACCAAATTCTTCATGGAATCTCAATATGTCGAGGATGCCCATATTCCACTCACATATTCTTTACAAATGATAACATACTATTCTGTAGGACGAGAGGCCAAGAGAGCTAGGAGCTATAGGAAATACTTGAGGCATATGAAGTTGCCTCGAGACAAAAGATCAACATTGATAAATTGTTGGTGTTTTTTAGTCATAAATGAGTGGTAATATGAATGTGTGGTAAAAGAAATGGTCGTCAACCCACATCCCAACAGAATCTCTCTAGAAAGAATCTCTCTGGAAAGTCTCTTTAGCTAGTTCATGAGAAGCACGGTTACAACAGAAGACTCTTATTACGTTCAATTAATGGTTTCATTGAAATGAGAGTTTTATGGGAATGAGCTGTGGATCATACACGAAACATGAGTGTGATTTTTTTTTTTAATAGGGCCACTCATGGGTGCATATGTAATCCCTTTATATATTTATTTCCTATTGTGTGTAGAAGGTTTTTCGAGGCTCATTATGAAGCTTTACAAAACCCAATTCTTAATGGAATCTTAATATGTCAAGGTTGCCCATATTCCACTCACATATTCTTTACAAATGATTACATATATTCTGTAGGACGAGAGGCCAAGAGTGCTAGGAGCTATAGGAAATACTTGAGGTATATGAAGTTGCCTCGAGACAAAAGATAAACATTGATAAATCGTTGTTGTTTTTTGGTCATAACGCTCATAAGAGAAGGGGCGGGTGCAAAAGAAACTCATCGGATGGAAAGAGAAGTTATTATCCATGAGGGGAAGAGAAATCCTTATTTGAAGCAATTGCTCAGGTTGTGCCCACATACACCATGAGTTGCTTCCAATTGCAAACAGACCCATATACACATATATAAATGCTCTTCCCACATTGCAAAATCTATGGAGGGGTATTGACACTGATGGGGTATTTCCTCTGTGATAAAGACGTTGAATCTATGACTCATGCACTTTTTCATTGTATCACTCTGAATGTGGCTGTGGACGACTAAATTTCTCGGTTCGAAATAAGTCAAACAAGTAAAATTAGTGTCACAAATGTGAATTTGTATTGATGAATGTGTGGTACAATTCTCTGTAATTACAAAAGAGTGATCCTCTGATTCGATCTCCTTAAAAGATTTGTTGATTGGAATTGTGGTAATGTGATTTTGATTTGAACACAAGATATCCTTCAATTTGGTTGAGGGATAGATCGAAGATTGTTGAAACAGAATTACAATGAATCTCTGGCTATGAGCTTGTTAGAAATCCCTTGTTCTTCACGTTCTTTGTGTTCTTCGTGTGTTCTTCGTGTTCTTGATGTGTTCTTCGTCTTCGAAGGTTTGTGGTGGAAGTTCTTCGGGGCTTTAGAGGCTTGAATCCGTAGAGCTTCGCTGATTTGTGGTTTGTGTACAATCAGCCTCGCACGTGTAAGCGATGACATAAGCGGACCAATCAAACTCTGCCACGTGTCACCAATCAAACTCTGCCATGTGTCACCAATTAAGCTCTGCCACGTGTCACTTACCTACCCTTAAACTCCTATAAATAGAAGCCTTCCTAAGGCATTTGAGAGGGGATCAAACCTGAGAGATCAAGGGGATCAGATCAAGGAGATCCAGAGATTTGGAGAGAGGACCACATGGGAAGCACTCAGAAGTCCAGAAGCTCTGCCGGAACCAAGCTCTAAAGCCTCCAAGAACTTCAAGAACTTCAACTTCGAATACGAAGAACATTCGAAGGAAAATCATCCAAATCATCCGCCTAGATCCAAAAGTCTGCGAGAATCAAGCCTAAAGTGTCCGAAAACATCAACAAATCACAAATCAGCGAAGCTCTACGGATTCAAGCCTCTAAAGCCCCGAAGAACTTCCATCACAAACCTTCGAATACAAAGAACATTCGAAGAGGAATCATCCAAATCGTACTCCTAGATCTCAAAGTTCACTGGAATCAAGCTCAAAAGCCTCCAGAAACATCACAAACCACAAAACAGTGAAGCTCTACGGACCAAGCCTCTAAAGCCCCGAAGAACTTCCACCACAAACCTCTAAAGCCTCCAAGAACTTCAAGAACTTCAACTTCGAATACAAAGAACATTCGAAGAGAAATTATCCAAACTATCTGCCTAGATCTCAAAGTTCACTGGAATCAAGCTCAAAAGCCTCCAGAAACCTCAACAAATCACAAATCAGTGAAGCTCTACAGATCAAGCCTCTAAAGCCTCGAAGAACTTCCACCACAAACCTTCGAATACAAAGAACATTCGAAGAGGAATCATCCAAATCATATTCCTAAATCTCAAAGTTCACTGGAATCAAGCTCAAAAGCCTCCAGAAACATCA
>NW_027069729.1:116128-143493 GCF_002906115.3 Quercus suber
GGGGGCGGGGGGGGGGGGGGGGGGGGGGGGGGGGGGGGGGGGGGGGGGGGGGCGGGGGGGGGGGGGGGGGGGGGGGGGGGGGGGGGGGGGGGGGGGGGGGGGGGGGGGGGGGGGGGGGGGGGGGGGGGGGGGGGGGGGGGGGGGGAGAGAAGACCAAATCGTGTCTAATCAGTAATCCCTAATGACCAAAGACGGTTGAAAGGCCTGAACCAAAGTCAAATCCGAGAAAACTCCAAAGACTAAAGAGACTTCCGAACAGAAATTACATGTCCTCAATCAGAGGTTTTAAAACTTTTATTTAGCAGAAGGGGAAATAAAGTTGTTGAAATAGTCTTGTGGACGTCAGGCACAAGCAATCAATTAGAAAATATTTTAAAGTATGACCTATATAATGCCCCTTTATATGGGTGGATCTCATAAGCGTGAAACATATCCAATTAGGTGTATCACACGTATTTAAGGCCTCTCACAAATGGGGATAAGGTGAACCCCATAAACATGAGACCCACTCTCCTAGAAGTAAGCACTATATATATCATTACATATCAATTAGTTGTTTTATTTAGCAAAAGAAAGAAACATTTTTTATATATATAATTGTTCAGATTGAAATTATAAATTCAAATTTCAGTAATACTAGTGAAGGTTCCAATCAATAAGGAATTATGATTAGGTCTGGGTGGTTTTGCAGGATGGGAGTGCAATATCGAACCCCAACAACAAACACACTTGAATCTAACTATTGGTTACTGTTATGCTCGTTTGTTGCGGGCAAAGACTCATTAAAAAAGCAAGTCAGGGAGGAAAAGAAGACTCGCCGATGTCGAAACTTGAATCTAAAAGTGGTTACGGCTACTTAAAATAATAATAAATAAATAAGAAAGAAGAAAACAAATCATTGTTAGTTTGTGGCGAGCAAAGACTTAAAAAAGCAAGTTAGGTAGGAAAAGAACCAAAGAAGACTTTTTTTTTCTTCGTTTCTTTTTGTGAAAACAATAGCAGCTTTATTGATTGAAACTAATCTAAATGTAGGGTAAGAGAAATGGTCCTCTACCCATATCCAAACAGAATCTCTCAACAGAGCCACTTTAGCTGTAATACATGAGAAAGCATGTTACAAAAGAAGACTATTTTTGCGTTCAATTATTGGTTTCATTGAATAGAAAGTTTTATGGGAATGTGCTGTGGATCATACACGAAAGATGATTCCGATTTTTTTTAATATAAAAAAAAAATAATAAATTCAACCCTATAAAGAAGAAAAGGTTAAATTATAATTTGCACCCTTAAAGTTTGGAAAAATTAATTTTGATTTTATCCCATAAACATTTTTAAAATTTATATTTGTATTTCTAATGTTATATATCGTCTGGATTTAAATCCTTCCATCAATGCGCTATAATGAGTTTTTTGTTAAATACCAGCTAGGCTCAAAACAACATAGTGTCACTTTTTCATTCAAAATTATGTTGTTTTAAATTTTTAATCACTAGTTTGCAATTTCCACACTTAAAGTATGGGGTAATTTTAATTTTGCACTTGAACATTTTAAAATTTAGATCCATATAATTATGTCATTTTAAGTTGAAATAGCACTTAACGGACACATTATCATAGTGCATGGATAAAATTACTTAAATTCAAACCATACGTAATATTACGGGTGAATATCAAAACTTTGAAACTTTAAGGGCAAAAATATAAATTACCGCAAATTTTAAATATGAAAAAAAGTGTTGTTTACAAGGTATATCACCCTTTCAATCATTATATATACAATTTTCTTTTCTTCTCTTTTTGAGAATCTTTCCATTGGTTTTGGGAAACACATCAACTACATCTATTTTTAAAGAACAACCCCTGAGTTTTTGTCTTTTAAACTGCTTCACATACCTCTTCAGTAGTGCATGGCTCTTAAATGTTGTGTGGGCAAAGAAAACCGAGAGAATAGCCCTGTAATCTCACTTCAATAGTTGGTTGATACCCCAATTGGAAAATAAATGAAAGCCTTTTCGGCTCTGTTTGTTTACTCCTTACTCTCCTTCTTAAGAACCTCCACTACACTAGACACCATCACCCCAAGTCAATCTATCAGAGATGGTGAGACTTTGGTTTCGGCTGATGGAAGCTTTGAATTGGGATTCTTCAGCCCAGATAGTTCGAAAAGCCGATATGTGGGAATATGGTTTGTGGTATCTAATGACACGGTTGTATGGGTAGCCAACAGAGAAACCCCACTTGAAAATCTCGATGGAGTGTTCAAGGTTACCAACAAGGGAATTCTTGTCCTTCTTGATAGCACAAATACTACTATTTGGTCATCCAATGCATCAAGAACTGCAGGGAATAGTATCAACAATCCAACTGCACGGTTATTGGATTCAGGAAATCTTGTTGTGAAATATGGAAACACTGAGAGTCTTTTGTGGCAGAGTTTTGATTATCCTAGCGACACATTACTACCGGAAATGAAGATTGGATGGGATTTAGTTAGTGGTCTAGATAGGAATTTAACATCTTGGAAGGGCGCAGAAGATCCTGCTCAAAGTGAAATTTCAGAAGGGTTAGTTCGTGGAGGGCTCCCACAATTAGTTGATATGGAGGGAGACAATATAAAGGGGGGGGGCGGGGAGACCAAATCGTGTCTAATCACTAATGACCAAAGACTGTTGAAAGGCCTGAACCAAAGTCAAATCTGAGAAAACTCCAAAGACTAAAGAGACTTCTGAACAGTAATTACATGTCCCCAATCAGTGGTTTTAAAACTTTTATTTAGCAGAAGGAAAAAAAAAAAGTTGTTGAAATAGTCTTGTGAACGTCAGGCACAAGCAATCAATTAGAAAATATTTTATGGTATGACAAATATAATGCCCCTTTATATGGGTGGATCTCATAAGCGTGAAACTCATTCAATTAGGTGTATCACACGTATTTAAGGCCTCTCACAAATGGGGATAAGGTGAACCCCATAAACATGAGACCCACTCTCCTATAAGGGAGCACTATATATATCATTACATATCAATTAGTTGTTTTATTTAGCAAAAGAAAGGAATATTTTATATATATATATATATATATATATTTGTTCAGATTGAAATTATAAATTCAAATTTCAGTAATACTTGTGAAGGTTCCAATCAATAAGGAATTATGATTAGGTCTGGGTGGTTTTGCAGGATGAGAGAGCAATATCGAACCCCAACAACAAACTCACTTGAATCTAACTATTGGTTACTGTTATGCTCGTTTGTTGCGGGCAAAGACTCGTTAAAAAAGCAAGTCAGGTAGGAAAAGAAGACTCGCCAATGTTGAAACTTGAATCTAAAAGCGGTTACCGCTACTTAAAATAATAATAAATAAATAAGAAAGAACAAAAAAAATTATTGTTTGTTAGTTTGTGGCGACTGGCGAGCAAAGACTTAAAAAAGCAAGTTCGGTAGGAAAAGAACTAAAGAAGACTTTTTTTTTTCCTTTTCTTTTTGTGAAAACAAAAGCAGCTTTATTGATTGAAACTAATCTGAATGTAGGGTAAGAGAAATGGTCCGCCACCCATATCCAAATAGAATCTCTCAACAGAGAAAGCATGTTACAAAAGAAGACTATTATTGCGTTCAATTATTGGTTTCATTGAATAGAAAGTTTTATAGGAATGTGCTGTGGATCATACACGAAACATGATTCTGATTTTTTTAATATATATATATATATATAAATTTCAACCATATAAAGAAGAAAATGCTAAATTATAATTTGCACCTTAAAGGTTGGGATAATTAATTTTGATTTTATCCCATAAACATTTTTAAAATTTAGATTTGTATTTCTAATGTTATATACCATTTGGATTTAAATCCTTCCATCAATGCGTTATAATGAGTTGTTCGCTAAATACCAGCTAAGCTCAAAACAACATAATGTCATTTTTTCATTCAAAATTATAATGTTTTAAATTTTTAATCACTAGTTTGCAATTTCCACACTTAAAGTACGGGGTAAATTGCACCTGAAAATTTTGAAATTTAGATCTATATAATTATGTCATTTTAAGTTGAGGTAGTACTTAACGGACACAAAATCAATGCGCATGGATAAAATTACTTAAATTCAAACAATATATAATATTACGGGTGAATATCAAAATTTTGAACTTTAAGGGCAAAAATTCAAATTATCTCAAATTTTAAAGATGGAAAAAAGTGTTGTTTAAGAGGACACCCTTTCAATCATTATATGTACAATTTTCTTTTCTTTTCTTTCTGAGAATCTTTCCACTGGTTTTGGGAAACACATCAACTACATCTATTTTTAAAGAACAGCCCCTTAGTTTTTGTCTTTTTAACTGCTTCACATACCTCTTCAGGAGTAAATAGCTCTTATATGTTGTGAGGGCAAAGAAAACCGAGAGAATAAGCCCTGTAATCTCACTTCAATAGTTGGTTGATAAACCAATTGGAAAATCAATGAAAGCCTTTTCAGCTCTGTTTGTTTACTCCCTACTCTCCTTCTTAAGAACCTCCACTACACTAGACACCATCACTCCAAGTCAATCTATCAGAGATGGTGAGACTTTGGTTTCGGCTGATGGAAGCTTTGAATTGGGATTCTTCAGCCCAGGTAGTTCGAAAAGCCGATATGTGGGAATATGGTTTGTGGTATCTAATGACACGGTTGTATGGGTAGCCAACAGAGAAACCCCACTTGAGAATCTCGATGGAGTGTTCAAGGTTACCAACAAGGGAATTCTTATCCTTCTTGATAGCACAAATACTACTATTTGGTCATCCAATGCATCAAGAACTGCAGGGAATAGTATCAACAATCCAATTGCACGGTTATTGGATTCAGGAAATCTTGTTGTGAAATATGGAAACACTGAGAGTCTTTTGTGGCAGAGTTTTGATTATCCTAGTGACACATTACTACCGGAAATGAAGATTGGATGGGATTTAGTTAGTGGTCTAGATAGGAATTTAACATCTTGGAAGGGCGCAGAAGATCCTGCTCAAAGTGAAATTTCAGAAGGGTTAGTTCGTGGAGGGCTCCCACAATTAGTTGATATGGAGGGAGACAATATAAAGGTTAGACCAGGGTCTTGGAATGGCCTTTATTTTACTGGGATGCCATGGTTAAGATTGAATCCATTGTTTAAGTATGAATTTGTGATGAATGAGAAAGAGGTCTATTATTATTATAAAGTCCTAAACAATTCTATTTTCGTGAGGTATGTGTTAAATGTTAGTATTATGATTAAATTTATAATTTTTTTTAAAGTTTTAAGTTTTTGAGATAATTAGTAATTTGTCATTGCATTATAGTATCAATGTTTTTATTCTTTATTATTGTTTTATAATTTGATAATTACAACAACTAAGAGTATTAAACATTGGTTCTCCTCATAAAGGAGAATAGACAATGTTGCATGAGGGAGAGTATTTTTTATTTTTTATTATTAATTTCTTATAATTCGTTATTACAATAATTTGAGGAGAATGGCTTTGAATCCTGATTCTCTTTATAAATAAGAGCAAACAATTTCACGTGATAGGGTGTTGAAATAATGATTAAATTATTAGATACACTATTTTCTAATAACTTAAGTTTTTAGAACAATTGCTAATTTGTCAAAATGATAAAAATACCTATTATGAGTATAAACTTCTTACTTCTGAGCAATTTTGTTTTTTCAAGGTATGTGTTAAACCCATCAGGCATTGGGCAGGGGTTTAAATGGATGGATCACACCAAAAGTTGGGAGCCAATAACTACATCCCAGTCAGATGAGTGTGCGAATTATGCACACTGTGGTGCATACGCTAGCTGCAATATCAATAAGTCTCCTGTATGCGCATGCTTGAAAGGATTTATACCAAAATCTCCAACAGATTGGAATTTAGCAGATTGGTCTGGTGGATGTGTTCGAGGGACTCCACTAGATTGCAATGACGGAGATGGATTCCTTAACTACAAGGGTGTGAAATTGCCTGACACATCTTCTTCCTGGTTTGATAGGAACATGAGTCTCAAGGAATGTGAAGAATTGTGTTTGAAAAACTGCTCATGTAGAGCATATTCAAATTTAGATATTAGGAATGGAGGAAGTGGTTGCTTGCTATGGTTTGCTGACTTGGTTGATTTAGTAGTACTCCAAATGGATGGGCAAGACCTCTATATTCGTGTGGCCGCTTCAATACTGGGTATCCTCTTTGCTTTTACTTTATTTTTGAGTCATTTTATTTTCAAGTAATGCTACAAAGCCAACACTTTTGACAACTTATTTTAACAACTGCTGATATATTTTGTTGTGATTAGAATAATATTAGTTTTCACATATATTGCCAAAAACCTTGTAGCTTAACTGGCATTTCCAATGAAAACTTCCTTGGTTCAAATCCCATTTCCACATTATAACTATCAAATTATCAAATTAATTAATTAATTAAAAAAAAGACTTTCAACTTTGTCCACCACAAACAATTAACATTTTTATTATGTTCCACTCATAATAAAATCACATATTATATTATCATTTACTATGTAAAAAAACAATGTCATATAATGGTGCCAAGTGAATGTCCTTTATGTTTCCAATCATCATAATTTCTTCTTTCATCATGTGGCACACTATAGGCGTGTTAAAATTATTTACGCAATCTGCACTAAGTAAAACTTTATTGTTGTTACCAAAAGTTGCGTAAAATGTCAAACAAGTTTTGCCATGCATCTTCGAAGCTTACCATTAAAAGAAAATAGAAATTTATATGGCACATCATAAAGTAAAAAAATACAAAACAAAAGGGAGGAAAATTAATATAGCATATCATATAGTAAAAAATATAAGTTTGTTGACACTACTTTTGACCTTTCAGATCATATTGGGAAGAACAGGCACTTTGGCCAAAAATATCAAGTAATAATCATAGTCTGTAGTGCAATACTACTCATGGTAATGCTAGTACTGGGGCTGGTCTTTTATGTAAGGAGGATGAAACTTAGAAAGGAAGGTAATTTACAAGACATGGATTCTGATAATTTCTTATGCATGATAATAGATTTTTAGCTAAGTAATTTGAATATGAAGTCTTTAAACTACCTTAGATAAGTTAATCAACAATTTGCTTTTAACAATAGAATTTTTGAGGTTTTTTGTGCTCAATGATTCCCTCACTATTTCAGGATTGGATATAAGATGCCAAAATGATTATAACAATGAAGATTGGAAGGAAGATATGGAGTTACCAATATTTGATCTAATAACCATATCCAATGCCACTAATGACTTTGCAAGTAGCAACAAGTTAGGAGAAGGTGGCTTTGGATCTGTATACAAGGTAAATAAGAACCTAACCAGTATTGAACTATTTTCTTTTCCAAACTTGACTGAACTTTTTACCTTTTAGGGTACATTGCTTGGGGGGCAAGAAATAGCTGTAAAGAGACTTTCAAAGAATTCTGGACAAGGATTCAATGAGTTCAAAAATGAAGTTATATTAATTGCCAAACTTCAACACCGCAACCTTGTGAAGCTGCTCGGTTGTTGCATTCAAGAAAATGAAAAATTGTTAATCTATGAATACATGCACAACAAAAGCTTGGACTCATTTATTTTTGGTTTGAACTTTGATCCTTATTATTGAATCAAGCACATTCATGTTTAGCCATTTATCTTTTATTAATGAATTATGTTGTTGACATTTTAGCTAGGTATGTACTAACAACATGAAAATATACAGACCAAACAAAGAGTAGACTGCTTGATTGGCATATGCGCCACAACATTATCAATGGCATTGCTAGGGGACTTCTTTACCTTCATGAAGACTCTAGATTGAGAATTATCCATAGAGATCTCAAAGCAAGCAATATCCTACTAGATAAAAATATGACCCCAAAAATTTCTGACTTTGGCCTTGCTAAAATGTTTGGGGGAGATCAAACGGAGGCTGATACCAATAGAATTGTTGGAACATAGTGAGTATTCTTAAGCATCATTTATAGTTTATGCACGAAGATTTTTTGACTTCTTTTTACTTTTACAGTGGTTATATGCCTCCTGAGTATGCTGGGTATGGGCAAGTCTCAGTGAAAACTGATGTTTTTAGCTTTGGAGTTTTATTATTAGAGATTGTGTGCGGGAAGAAGAACAAGGAATTCTATAACTCTAGCCAATGCCTCAATCTTCTGGGACATGTAAGTATTAATATTGACATTCCACTATTTTAGTGATGTTAGGATATCTCCATTTGAAATTGATACATTTTATACTTTTAGATTAAATATTATAAATTTAAAAGCAGTTATTAAAACTTTTATATGACAGACACTTACACAAAAATATAATCCGTGAAATGAACTCTCTGTTTTAAGTGAGCATTGACATGTGAAATCATTCGGTCGTACAATAGCGCATGTAATTCTAGCATTCCAACAATATCTGGTTTTTGTTTTAGGCATGGAGACTATGGATTGAAGATAGGCCAACGGAACTGATAGATGAATTCTTAATCTTAGGTGACTCGTGCATTTTATCTGAAGTGTTACGATGCATTCATGTGGGTTTGTTATGTGTGCAACAAAGACCAAAAGATAGGCCAAACATGTCATCCGTGGTTCTAATGTTAAGCAGTGACAATTCATTGCCAAATCCAAGGGAGCCAGGTTATTATACAGAAAAGGCTCTAGTTGGAAAAGATCATTCATCAAGAAAGCTTGAGAATCCTTCAAGTTCAACAAATGAAATCACCTTTACAATGTTAGAAGCGAGGTAGAGTATCATCGCTTGAGACTCGACAGCAAAAAGGAGCGACTGGAAAAGAAAGTTGCAAGGTGCTGCCGTTGACATGAATGGAAAAATTTATCCAACTGGGCTTTGAGCCTGTTGGATGTTACTTTCTTGTTTCCAAGCAACTCTGCAAGAGGCCATCTTTGGGCTTTTCTCCTCTCATAACATTTGGGCTATTCTTCTGCCATTTTCTCACTCGTGCACTTCTTCATAGGGGCTTATTGGGCCCTTTTTCTTACCTGACTTTAGGCTTTGGACCGACCTTAAAAAATGGTATCAACAAAAACATGTATCCATTACATGTAGTCTCTCTCTCACACTAAACAGGTCTAATGGTATAATTTTCCCTTTATTTGGGCTTCTTTGTTCTAGTTCTTTGTTTTTCAATTTGGAATGAAAATGACTGTTTGGAATTTAAGAAAAGAAAAGAAAAATTAAAGGAATACGACTATTAGTCAATTATTATTTGATAGAAATTTAGGAGGCATGGGAAATACCAAATCGTGTCTAATGCCCAAAGATTTGAACCAAAGTCAAATCCGAGAAAACTCCAAAG
This sequence comes from Quercus suber, assembly GCF_002906115.3. Taxonomy (NCBI): domain Eukaryota; kingdom Viridiplantae; phylum Streptophyta; class Magnoliopsida; order Fagales; family Fagaceae; genus Quercus; species Quercus suber. Next base: position 125,467 of record NW_027069729.1, read on the forward strand.
ACTAAAGAGTCTTCCAACCATCAAGTATGTGCCATCGATAGTGGTTTTATGACTTATTTAGCAAAAGAAAAAAGGAATGTTAGTCCTGTGAACGTCGGGCACAAACCATAAATTAGAACATGTTATATGATGTGATATATATAATGCCCCGCTCCTCCACATGGGTGGATATCACAAACATGGGACTTATTCCTATAATTATCAGGTGTATTAGGCATAATTATGGCCTCCCTCACATGGGAATAAGGTGAACCTCACAAGCATTGAGACCTACCCCTGTGAAGGGGCACTATATATACCATTACACATCAATTAGTTGTTTAATTTAGCAAAAGAAAAGAGCATCTCCTTTATACTTATTTACATTAATTTCAAATACTATACATACATTTATGTCAAGTACATTCCAATAGTAATACTTGTGAAGGTCCCCATCAGTTATTATGATTAGGACTAGGTGGTTTTGGCACGCTACAAAAAACTTCACTTTTTTCGACCCACTATTTCCAAGGGTCTCCTAAAAAGGTCCAAACAGACGCTGAAAATAGACGCGTATGGCTAACTTTATTTCAAGGTTCATTAAAACCCTTGAAATAAGCCAATACATCCGTTTTAAAAAATATGTGAACCAGTTTTAGCAGCATTCCCGCGAGAGTTTTGACTCCAAAATATTACATTTTTCAGCACCACTTTCACGCGACCCTCAAAATAAAGATATTCCAAAATTTTCAATCAACGAAATAAAGCCTATAATTTGAAAAATAAAAGGAGAAAACCATTTCATTTAGTCAGATCTAAAACTCGTGGATTCGTAGCTCTCCAACTCTCTCTCAGAGTACTCAAAGGTGCGGTGGTCGACGACTTAGCTCCGGCGACTATTTGAGGCACGATGGGCGGTGATATCATCTCCGATGACGAGCTAAGGGCATGGTGGTCGGAAATATCATCTCCTCCACTTCTTCGTTCGATTACAGGTCTCTCTCTATCTAACTCTCTGTTTGTTTCCCGAGAAAAAAAAAATTGAAGTTGTCCTAATCTCTCTCGTTTTCTCTGTCATTCTCTTCACTGGTAGAGAGACTACAAAGTATTAGTCCAATTTTGTGTAGTCCTAGTGTTTTAGGGGCTTATAGAGCAAGTAATAGTATAAATTAGGGGCTAGGGTTTGGATACTTTGGAATTGGAATCACGCCAAACTGGCTTTAATTCAAAATAGATCCCAAATCACACACAAGGAGACAGGAACCTAAACTCGGTGGATGAATCAAACCCGTGCGATCAGAGCGTGATTAACGGCCCTGAAGCCTCTCTGATTGAGGTACCAGTCTGTAGGTGATCGTTCTCAATTTGCTTCGGCTAGTTGGGATGGTCGCATGGCTAAGCTTATAACAAACTTGCTGAGCTGAACCTTGACTCTTCACAATTTACACAGTGAGTTTTTGAACTTGTTTTTTTTCAAGAATTTTTGGGGGCAGATTTCTTAAAGATTGCAAATGTACACAATGTGTATGATGAAATTCCAAAGTGATGTTTTGTCAATTTTTTTTATAAATTACAATGTACATAAGTTGCTTGATAAAATTCCTGACTGATGTTTTGTTCTTATTCTGTAAGTCCTAAATCCTAATACATGAAAGAGTGGTTAGGAGGAAGAGATATAAAGATAGGGATGCTGTGTTGTTGTTTTGATGGGTTTCAATAAATTATTTGGATATTTTGATTTTGTTGTTGTTCTCGCTGAAAGACTAATTAAATTGAATTGAATTGAATTGTTTTAGGTGGGTTCTTATCCACTGTTTATGAATTGACATGCCTATTAGTTGTATTAGTTCTTATTTTATTTTATTTTTTTATCTATATGCTAAGATTTAAATTTTGTGAAATTTAAACTAGGGTGCTTGGTGTGTTATTCTTATCCTACTTTGAATGGTTTGAATAGAGGCTCTTTGTTTTGGTGAAAATACATGATTCGATTGTCTATTGCTGAGATTGCTCAAGAGTTGACTCACTTGGCCTGAAAGAGCTGACCATAACTGAGGCGTTGTGACAGGAACTGAAAGAGCTGGCCTGACCTTGGGTCAGTTGCACTGTATGTGTGTGCAGTTTTTGTATTTATTGTGTGGTGTGTAAAAAGTAAACTTCTTGAATAGTTTTTTTTTATTTATTTTATTTTATTTTTATTTTACCAATTTTTTATATACTTCTTTTTGGCATTCTCGCTTCTTAAACTTATAACAATAATAAGTTAATAACACAAATAACTGTATGTGTTATTAACTATGCTTGAAATGCTTCATCTTGTATTATTCTAGGATCCTGTGATGAGTGTATAACCTACACTATTTCCACTAATTTGCTGATTGATCAGTTCGTGGAGAGGGGATGTTTGTTAAAATTTTCTTTTACTCTTCATCTACTGCAGACAACATATTGGAAATTTGCCCAAAATCTGCATTTGTTTGATAGCGAACATTTTGAGCCCCACATTTATCTGGTAGGGTCAATGAAGCATGTGGAATGTTTCATAATGTAGTTTGAGGTTTATTTGATCGATTGCAAAGTGGTGCTTTTTCTTCTTGCTTTTGCTCTTAACGATGTACTTATGTTATCAGAGCAATTTGTTCAGTCTTCAGTGAAAGTCTAGGTGGATCTCAATTGCACATGCTTTTTACATAGAACTCTACTTCTATAGAAATTAAAAGGTATATAATTTAAAGCTAACCTGCAGATTCTATTAGCTAGGGCTGTCCAACACTCACCCGGACCCGAAGAATCCGACTGGCCCGACGCTCTCCGACCCGATAACCGCCCGACCTGAGCAGTGGTTCGGTCGGCTGCGGGTCGCCGGCGTAAAGACCCGATGCCATCGGTTCGAGTCTCGGTTTGCCTGTCTGAGAAACTGAAGCACCCGACCTGCCTGATGCCTTTCTCTCTTCTAGTCACCGATCTCGTGTTTCGGCCGAAAACTGGTAAGCTTAAACTGAAAACTCCATCGATATAAAGAGATCTCGGTTGGATCTCGACAAATATTGCAACATTTCGGCCAGATCTCGAAGGATATGATGGAATATTGGCCAGATTTGTCAAGATCCGACAAGATTTCGGCCAAAATCCGGCCAGATCTATCGAGTCCGGCAAGATTTTGTCCAAAATCCGGCCATATTTCGACCCCTGTAGCGAACCCGAAACCGACCGAGATGCACCTGAAACCGACAAGACCTGATCCGGCCGATCTGAAGCTCCATACGGGTCAGTTGCGGGTTATGATTTCTCCCACCCGAGTCTATCGGGTTGAGTCCAGGTTGGGCACAAACCCGACCCGGACCGACCCGTGGACACCCCTACTATTAGCCATGTTTAGTCTTTAGAACATATGTGCTGACCCAACTTCAGAGTGCCAAAATTCTTCTTCTTTCCCACCCCTCTCCCTGCATTTTTTTTTTTTTTTTTTAAATTACCTTCTGATTGTTCTGTCTATATGTGGTGAGCTGTTATATGACTGGGATCTATCTGATTTTTCTTATTTAGTTTTTTAATACTGTATTGAAGATACTATTCTAGTAAGTTAAGGTGATCTTTATTTTTATTTTTCTCCCCATAGGGAAGAAGAAAAGGCCCGCCTACTCGGAATCTTAAATTGGCTAAAGAGTTCAAGAGAGGGGAAAGATATGAGATTGGTTGGCTGAATGGAAGACCTGTAGGGCCTCATGCTCGTGATTTAATAAATGAATGTACAAAACTTGTTAGGGCACAACAAAATGTACCTTTAAAGTTCACATATTGGAAAAAAGTACCCTATATCAACAAAAGGAAGCTTTTTGATAAAGTATTGGTAAGTAGTATAATAAAATCTAGTAGCAGCTTCTGTGATTTTTGACAATCCTTATCTTGAAAAATCTTTGAAAATATCCTTAGTCCCAAATTCATATTCCATCATCTAAGATAACAGAACAGTCTCTGATCAAGTAACTCGAGCTGACTTATATGTGTGTCGTTTCATTATAATTTGTTTAGAACTTTCTTTCAGTTATGGAAATCCGGCAGAATAATTGTATTTTTACAGTCTTTGTAGTCAACTGAAACTTTTTTTCCCCTCACTAGTGCAGATGGTTTTAATATGTGTGACTTCTTGTGATTGGTTTACCATTTTTGCAAGCTCTGAAAAAAAAAAAAAAAAAAAAAAAAAAAAAAAAAAAAAAAAAAAAAAAAAGTAGTTGTTTGATGGGAAATCTACTTATGATGTTTCTCATTCACAAAGTTTCAATTTTGTGACATTATTTACTTTTTGACTTTAAATTGATGAGACTCTTGGCCTACTTCATATTCGGAGACTTATGTGGCATGCCTGTTATAATTGCAGGTTGGGTTCTCTGAAAGTTGTATAATGAGTAGTTGTGTGAAAACGCTTATACAGAGTGACATCAATCCAGTGGTTCTCCTCCATTGCTTTGACAGGGTTGAAATTTGCTTGCTTGGTTAATATTGATCGGGTTAATCTAATCTAACTTTTAGATGAGAGTTTACGTGAATAGGAGTTTCTATTTTCATGTTAAAATTCTTTTCTTTTGGGGTTTCTGCTGGGTGTGGGATTGGAATATTCTTTTCCATGGAGTATTGGTATTCTTCTCTTCCAAGTTTTCTTCTTTTTGGTGAATGATGTTTCTTTAATCAGCATGTTTTATTTAGATATATGAACTCTGTTGTGTCTTTTTTGTTCTTTTTGAAATTGTGGGTATCTTGAATTTGATATTGTGGAAAGGTGTGTAAATATATTTGCTAGAAATTAACAAACTTTTGGTATCATTCTCTCTTTTTCAGAAACTTGAGGGCGCCCATAATAGCTGAAATGTTCAATTGTACTAGCTGATAACTTCTTGCTTTGGAGATGATGATGAAGAATAAAATGTATCAAAACTTTTAACTCTTGGACAGATTTGGTCTTTGTACAAAGTGTGGTTGTTGATATCTTTTCTCTTAAACAATAATTGACATATCGGCAGTTTATATGCGGCTCATAATCTGTTAATTTGTAGGTTTGAGTTTAGAAATCAAAGAAAGTGTAATTGTAGCAATATACCACTTTTGTTATACATCAATATCATAGCATATTATCTCAACAATTGTGAATTTTTGTGTGTGTGTATATATATATATATATATATTTTTTTTTTTTTTTGTGCATGATTGTGGTTTTTTTTTTTTTTTTTAAATAAAATAAAATCTTATTTCAGGGTCAAGAGACCCCTTAAATAACCTTATTTATCAAGAGTTGTAAATATAAATCTTTTAAACCTGGTAAAAGGTTATTTAAGGGTCTTTTGACCCTCAAAATAAGATTAGAGCATTGTTTTGAGGGCCACGAAGGCCTTTAAATTTTTTTTTAACAATATATGTTTTGAAGGTTATCAAGGGTCAATTGGACCCTTGAAATAATTTTTTTCAATGGTTTTTAATACTTTTTTTAAGGGTTTTGATCATTGAAAAAAAGTCAAATTTGTTGTAGTGGCAGGATAAGAGTGCAATATCCACCCCCAACAAAAAAACACCCTAACAGCTCTACCAACATCGGAACTTGAATCTAACTATTGGTTACTTATTAGTAATGAGCAAAGACTTATTAAAAGGGAAAAATAACGGATACTCTAAAAATATTAGTTTAAGAACTATTTTTATAATTTTTTTTATGGAAAAAAAATAATTAACTTTTGGATAGTTTTTTATATTTTCTATAAAAGTGGTATTAGAACCTTCTTAAAATAGTTTATTAACAAATGTTTTAAAGATACTCGTTAACGCAATAAATAAATAAATAATAGTGGCTACTCATTTGTGGCGATAAAAGACTTAAAAGAACAAGCAGGTAGGAAAAGAACTTTTTTTTTTTTTTTTTTTTTTTTTTTTTTTAAGTTTATCAAAACGATAGCTAATCTGAATTTATGGTATAAGAAATGTCGTCCACCCATATCCCAACAGAAACTCTCTAGAGAGCCTCTTTAGCTATGGTGCATGAGAAGCACGGTTACAACAGTAGTCTTATTACGTTCAATTAGTGGTTTAGAGCCTCTTTAGCTATGGTACATGAGAAGCACAGTTACAACAGTAGTCTTATTACGTTCAATTAGTGGTTTCATTGAAAAGAGAGTTTTATGGGAAATGAGCTATGGTTCACACACGAAACTGAATGTGATTTTTATATAATAATAATAATAATAATAATAATAATAATAAATCTAACCATATAAAAAAGAAGGGACTAAATTATAATTTGCACCTTTAAAATTTGGGATAATTTTGAATTTATCCTGTAAAGTTTTAAAATTGAACTTGTATTCCTAACGTTACATATTGTTTATATTTAAGTCCTACAACCAATGTGCTATAATAAGTTGTCGGTTAAGTATCAACTAAGCTCCAAACAATGTTGTTTTTTTCATTCAAAACTACATTGTTTTAAATTTTTAATTACTAGTTTGCAATTTACACTCTTAAAGTTCGAGGTAATTTTGATTTTACACACTAAAATTTTAAATTTTAAATCCATGGAAGTATGTCATTTTAAGTTGAGATACACTTGACGGACACTTTATCAAGTCATTGTGATAGAATTACTTAAATTCTAATTATATATAATATTACATGTGCAGATCCAAATTTTGAAACTTTAAGGCAAAAGTCTAATTACCCCAATTTATTACGATGAAAAAAAAATGTATTCTCATTATATTTACAATTTTCTTTTCCTCTCTTTTTGAGACTCTTTCCGCTGGTTTGAGGGAAACAAGTCAATTACATCTATTTTTCCAGAACAATCACTCAGTTTTTGTCCTTTTATCTGCTTCACATACCTCTGCATGCAGGAGTGCATAGCTCTTATATGTTGTGCCGGACAAAGAAAACCAAGAAAATAAGCCTTGTAAACTCACTTGAATTATGAATAGTTGGTCGATACACCAATTGGAAAATCAATGAAACTATGAAAGCCTTTTCAGCTCTGTTTGTATATTCTATCTTACTCTCCTTAAGAACCTCCACTACACTAGACACCATCACTCCAAGTCAATCTATAAGAGATGGTGAGACTTTGATTTCAGCTGGTGGAAGATTTGAAATGGGATTCTTCAGCCCAGGTAGCTCGGAAAGCCGATACGTGGGAATTTGGTTTGGGATGTCCAATGAGACAGTTGTATGGGTAGCCAATAGAGAAACCCCCCTTAAAAATTACCATGGAGTGCTCAAGGTTACCAACAAGGGAATTCTTGTCCTTCTTGATAGCACAAATACTACTATTTGGTCATCAATGTATCAAGAACTGCAGGGAATAAGTCAAAAATCCAACTGCACAGCTCTTGGATTCAGGAAATCTTGTTGTGAAAGATGGAAATATTAGTGACCCAAAGACGCTTTTGTGGCAGAGTTTTGATTATCCTAGCGACTCATTACTATCAACAATGAAGGTTGGATGGGACTTAGTTAGTGGTCTAGATAGGTATATAACATCTTGGAAGAGCGCAGAAGATCCTGCCCAAGGTGAATTTTCAGGAGGGTTAGATCCTCGAGGGCTCCCACAATTAGTTGTTATGAAGGGAGACAAAATAAAGGTTAGACTTGGGTCATGGAATGGCCTTCATTTTACGGGGCTGCCATGGTTAATGCCGAATCCATGGTTCAACTATGAATTTGTGATGAATGAGAAAGAGATTTATTTTGAGTATGAAGTCCTAAACAATTCTTTTATCTTGAGGTATGTGTTAAATGTGTGTACTGTGATTAAATTTACAATTTTTTACAGTTTTAAGTTTTTGATATAATTAGTAATTTATAATTTGATAATAACAACAATGGAGAGTATTAAATCATGGTTCTCCTTATAAAGGAGAATAGACAATGTCACCTAGGGGGAGAGTATTTTTATATTTATTTATTATTATTAAGTTCTTATTACTCGTGAATTACTATAATTTGAGGAGATTGGATTTGAATACTAGTTCTCCTTGTAAAGGAAAGCAAACAATTTCACGTGGGAGAGAGTGGTAAAATAATGTTAGATGTACTATTTTCTAATAACTTAAGTTTTTGGAGTAATTCGTAATTTGTTAGAACGAGAAAAATACCTGTTTTGAGAATAAACTTCTAAGTTCTGAGAATTTTGTTTTCTCAAGGTATGAGTTAAACCCATCAGGCATTGGACAAGGATTTAAATGGGTGGATGACACCAAAAGTTGGGAGCTTGGAATTACAACCCAGTCAGATGAGTGTGAAATTTATGCCAATTGTGGTGCATACACTAGCTGCAATATCAATAAGCCTCCTGTATGTGCATGCTTGGAAGGATTTATACCAAAATCTCCAAAAGAGTGGAATTTAGCAAATTGGTCAAGTGGGTGTGTTCGAGAGACTCCACTAGCTTGCAATGACAGAGATGGGTTCCTTATTCACAAGAATGTAAAATTGCCTGATACATCTTCTTCTTGGTTTGATAAGAACATGAGTCTCAAGGAATGTGAAGAATTGTGTCAGAAAAACTGCACATGCAAAGCATATGCAAATTTAGATATTAGGAATGGAGGAAGTGGTTGCTTGCTTTGGCTTACTGACTTGGTTGATATAGTAGTACTCCAAGTGGGTGGGCAAGACATCTACATTCGTCAGGCTGCTTCAGTACTCATGAGTATCCCCTTTGCTTTTCTTTTATTTTTTAGTAATTTTATTTTCAAGTAATGCTATGAAGACAACACTTTTTGACAACTTTTATTCACAGTTACTGATATATTTTTGGAATACCATTAGTTTTCATTTATGTTGTCAAAAGTCTTATAACTTAACTATCACATTTTATAAGTGTTTTCAACAATGACGTTTAGGAGTTAAATCCTCATTCCTCCATTTTAATTATTGAGTTTTTTTTTTAATATATATATATTTAAAGCTTTCACTTATGTCCACCACACAACATTGTTATTATGAACTAATCATTACAAAATCACATGTTCTGTCATCATTTACTGTGTTAAAAAAAAAAAAAAATCTTATAATTGTGCCAAATGAATGTCCTTTACGTTTCTAATCCTAATATTTTCTTGGGATAATTATATTTTTCCACCCTAAACTATACCTCATTTTACACTTTGCCTCCTAAACTATTGAAATGCATGAACGACTCCCTACATCATCTATTTTTGTGTTGAGTCTATTTGAATGTAGTATTAAAAGACCAATTTACCCTATACTTTTTGCTTTGGAGGAAGGGGTAAATTGATATTTTAATACTAAATTTTGTTATTCTTAGATAAAAAGTGATGGTAGAGGATTAAGTGTTACAAAGTTATAACTTTGGGGGTCAATCGTGGATTTTGATAGTCCAGGAAACAAAGTGTAACATGGGGCATGGGCATATTTAAATTATTTCTATAAAACTATATTGTTGTTACCACAACTTTCATAAAATGTCAAATGAGTTTTACCATGCATATCATAAGTTACCCTAAAATTAAAAAGAAGAGAAAAAAATATATGGCACATCATATAGTATAAAAATATAAAAGAAAATGCAAGAAAATTAAGTTGGCATATAATATAGTAAAAAATATAAGTTTCTTGACTCTACTTTTGATCTTTCAGATCATATTGAGAAGAAAAGGCACCTTCACGTAATAATCATAGCATGCAATGCAATACTACTCATGGTAATGCTTGTACTGGGGCTGCTCTTATATGTGAGGAGAAAGAAACTTACAAAGGAAGGTAATTTATAAGACATGGATTCTTAGAATTTTCTATGCATAATAATAGACTTTTAGCCTTATATAAGATGGTCAGCAATTTGCTTTTAACTATTCAATTGTTGAACTTATTTCTACTCAATAATGACTCCCTATTTCAGGAATGAATATAAAATGCCAAAATGATTATAACAATGATAGTTGGGACGAAGATATGGAGTTACCCATCTTTGATTTGATAACCATATCTAATGCCACTCATAACTTTGCAAGATACAACAAGTTAGGAGAAGGTGGCTTTGGATCTGTATACAAGGTAAATAACAACCTAACCAGTTGAATTATTTTCTTTCCCAAACTTAACTGGACTTTTTCCTTTTAGGGTACATTGTTTGGAGGTCAAGAAGTGGCTATAAAGAGACTTTCAAAGAATTCTGGACAAGGATTTAATGAGTTCAAAAATGAAGTTATATTAATTGCCAGACTTCAACATCGCAACCTTGTGAAGCTGCTCGGTTGTTGTATTCAAGAAAATGAAAAAATGTTAATCTATGAATACATGCACAACAAAAGCTTGGACTCATTTATTTTTGGTTTGAACTCTGATCCTCATTATTGAATCAAGCACATTCATATTTAGCCATTTCATATTTTATTAATGAATTACGTTGGTGAGATTTTAGCAGGGTATATATTAACACCAATATGAAAATTGACAGACCGAACGAAGAGTAAACTGCTTGATTGGCGTATGCGCCACAACATTATCGGTGGCATTGCTAGAGGGCTTCTTTACCTTCATGAAGACTCTAGATTGAGAATTATCCACAGAGATCTCAAAGCTAGCAATATCCTACTAGATAATAATATGAATCCAAAAATTTCTGACTTTGGCCTTGCTAAAACAATTGGCGGAGATCAAACGGAGGCTGATACCAAAAGAATTGTTGGAACATAGTGAGTATTCTTAAACTTCTTTTATAGTTTATGCATGGACTTTTTTTTTTTTTTTTTTTTTACTTCAATTTTTATTTTTACAGTGGTTATATGCCTCCTGAGTATGCTGGATATGGACGAGTCTCCGTGAAAACCGATGTTTTTAGCTTTGGAGTTTTATTACTAGAGATTGTGAGTGGAAAAAAGAGCAATGAATTGTGTAACTCTGGCCAATGCCTTAATCTTCTAGAACATGTAAGAATTAACATTGACATTCCACTATTTCAGTGATATGGGATATCTCCATTTGAAATGGATACATTTCATACTCCAAAATAAATATTATAAATTTAAAAGTGTATCTAGTACCATATTATTAAAACTTTTAATGAACTCTCTGTTTCAAGTGAGTATTGACATGTGAAATCATTCGGTCAGACAATGTTCATGTAATTTTAGTGTTCCAACAATATCTGGTTTTTGTTTTAGGCATGGGAATTATGGATTGAAGATAAGCCGAGGGAACTGATAGATGAATTCTTAATCTTAGAAGACTCGTGCACTTTATTTGAAGTGTTACAATGCATTCATGTGGGTTTGTTATGTGTACAACAAAGACCGGAAGATAGGCCAAACATGTCATCCGTGGTTCTTATGTTAAGCAGTGACAATCCATTGCCCAATCCCAGGCAGCCAGGTTTTTTTACAGAAAAGGCTTTACTTGGAGAAGATTATTCATCAAGAAATGTGATCACCTGTACGGTGTTAGAAGCAAGGTAGAGTATCATCACTTGAGACTCGTAACAGCAAAAAGGAGTGACTGAAAAAGAAAGTTGCAAGGCGCTGCTGTTCATATTAGAAAACTGGAAATGTATGAATATGAACTTCATTGATTAGAGAGGAATATGACCTCTGTTTATATACAAGAGGGAAGAGCATCACTGCCACCCAAACTAATAACAATGGTAAAACTACATTTGTTTAGATATATTTATTCAACTTTCACTTAATCTTCTTTTCAGTCTTGTCTTCTTCAGGCTATTGTTTCTTCTTTCTTCCATCATTCTGCTAGTTGATAACATAACATACGGTTTAATATCTTTTGTTTAGAGAAATGAAGCCTTCATACCGAACGATATCATGTATAGCAGAAGTCATGAATTCCTTGTCAAGTAGTGCTTATTTTCGCTAAACCTATTTTGCTGAATTGTTGATCATTGGATGCAGAATTAATTTCAGAGTAATGCTACGTCCACAACATTTTTATAATAAATCTTATGCAAAAAGTTGTTATTGGTAGTTAAAAAATAATATTAGTATTTGGCTCAAATTAGAATAGATTTGTTGTAAAATTATTATGAAAATTTTATGAATGTAATAGCACTACTATTATTTTTGTTGAACCTAAATTTTTGTAATTCTCAAGTCAAGGTATTCAAAATTTTTATTAGAGAAGTCACAATAGGTTAGTTTAGCATATAATATTTTTTTAGCAAGTGTATGTATACATTTTTTTGCAAGTCAGGGTGGTCCTGTGACAACCTTGGTTTGCATGTAGGGCCACCACTACTAAACATGTTGCATGGTTCTAGTTTAAACAATAATTAAGCTTTGGCTCAAGGTGACCAAGCTAAATATATCAATAATTTTAAATCCACAAAGTAACACATATGTATAATTTATATTTAAAACATAGTATAATTACAATAAACCAAATTATGTTTAGGCTAATTATAATAATGTCTAGTTATGGTTTGGATTTTATAGCTTTACTCACCTGAAGTAGGTTCTGTTAGGTATCCATAAACCCACCTCACCATTTTGCGGGAAAAAAAAAAAACAAATAAATGAAGATCTAAAATTTAGGGTCGTGTAAAAGTTAAAAACACACCTCTTTCAACAACCAATACATATATTCAGACTCGTAAGCACATAGAACAACACACAATCAACCACATCCTTCAACCCGTTGCACATTAATGATTTGTTAGAAATACTGAATAATTGTATTTTATTTCTCAGTGAAAGAATATACACGAGTGCCTTTATAAAGGAGGCATATGAGTGCAGTACAAGTAAGAGTGTAATACAAAAATGTGTGTTATGCAAGTAATCTAATTGGGCCTAAAGCCCACAACACTATACACGTTAACAGCTCCCCTTAAACTTAGGGTGGATGTGAGACCAATTTGAGGTTGTCAACCAAAGTACGAAGGCATCCCTTAGGATGTGACTTGGTGAAGATATCTGCAAGTTGATCTTTAGAGGAGACTGAGATCAGCTTGAGAGCACCATGGACAAGATGATAACAGATAAAATGACAATCGATGTTGATATGTTTAGTCTGTTCATGAAAGACATCATTGTGAGTAATATGAATGGCACTCTAGTTGTCACAATAAAGAGGAGTAGCAGAGGATGTAGACACGCCTAAGTCTTTGAGAAGCCATCATAGCCAAATGAGCTCAAATGTGGTATTAGCAATGGCACGATATTCTGCTTCAATACTGGAGCAGGTCATATGAGTTTGTTTCTTGCTTTGCCAAGAAATCAAAGAAGAACCAAAAAGAAAGCAATAACCAGTGGTGGACCTGTGATCAGTGGGATCTCCTGCCCAATTAGCATCAGAAAATGCATGGAGAATAAGAGGAGACTAAGCAGAGTAGAAAAGACCATGGAAGAGAGTGCCCTTTAGGTATCGAAGAATTGGCAGAACAGTAGCATAGTGAGTCGATCGTGGAGCAGACAGATATTGGCTCACCTGGTGAACAGCATAGGAAATGTCTGGACGAGTGACAGTGAGATAAACTTGGCTGCCAACCAAGCGTCTATAAAGAGAGGGATTAGACAATGGTTTCCCTCTCTAAGGGAGTCAGATGCACATTAAGATCAATTGGAGTGTCAACAGTCTTACTATCAGTGAGTCCAGCTCAAGACAAGAGTTCAGAAGCATATTTGGCTTGAGTAATATAAAGTCCATTTGTAGAATGAGTGATTTCAAGGCTCAAGAAGTAGCTAAGATATCTAAGATCTTTCATCTCAAACTGCTGACTGAGAAAATCCTTGAGTTCTTGAATGCCACTAAAGTCATCATCAGTTATGATCATATCATCCACATACAGGAGAAGTAAAATAGTGCCTTTGTTAATGCGACGAAGAAATAAGGCAAAATCATAATGACTGGCCATGTAACCCAAGCAAGAGATGGTAGAGCTGAATTTGGCAAACCAAGCTCGTGGAACTTGTTTAAGGCCATAAAGTGCACGTCGAAGGTGATAAACCTTGTTTGAGTCAACAGAGAGATCAAGAAGAGCTTGCATATACACTTCTTCACTTAAATCCCCATTAAGGAATGCATTTTTGACATCCATCTGAAAAAGATCCCATTTACTGGCAGCAGTAATAGCTAAGAGAGCACGAACAGATAAGATACGAGCAGCCGGAGCAAATGTCTCTTCATAATCAATCCCATACTCCTGTGTAAAAAATTTTGCAACAAAACGAGTTTTGTAGTGCTCAATGGACCCATCAAAACAAGTCTTAATCTTATAAATCCACTTACAACTAACTACAGATTTCCCGAGAAGGGGGAAGGAGTGTCACTAAATCTCAAGTATGGTTTTTACATAATGCATCAAATTCCTTTTTCATTGCAATCTGCCATAAAGGGTCAGTAGAAGCCTCATGATAGGTGTGAGGCTCATGTAGTAGTGTAGCAAATGGAGTGTAACAATGATAGTCAAGTAAATGTGCAGAAATAGATCTTACCCGAGTTGAGTGACGAGGTGGAATGTCTTGTGCAAGATCTTTAGGTGGATCAGGAGCAGGGGACCCAAGCGTAGAGTTGGGGTTGGGTAGCTCGTCTTCAACCTGTTTATCTTCCACCTGTTCATTAAAGGGTGAACTAGGAAAGGGATTAGTGATATCTAGTGGTTGGACAGAGAAGTCTACAAGAGAATCAAGAGCAACTACAGGAGGATTAGAAGCAGCTACAGAAGAAATATGTGCCTCATCTGGAAAAAGATCTATGACAGAAGAGGAAGACAAGGAGGCATGGAAGTGAGAGAGCTTGACAAAGAGGCAATGTTCCCAAAAGACAACATTGTGGGAGATACGAAGATGATGAGAGACAGGATCATAACACCGATACCCTTTTTGAGTTACACCATATCCAAGAAAAAAACAAAGCTTTGACCAAGGCTCAAGTTTGTTATGCTCATGTGCATAACATGAGAATAACATGTACCTCTTAGCATGAAGAGCAGCGTCACCCCAAAAAGGAGCAGGAACTTTGGCAGAGAGAAGGAGAGCACGAACAGTATCAAGAATATGACGAAGTTTTCGTTCGACTCTACCATTTTGCTAAGAGGTACTTGGACAAGTTAGTTGATGAGCAGTGCCATAGGAATGCAAAACAGCTTGGAAAGCATATTGAGTGTATTCAAGAGCATTAAGACGATTCTAATGGTGTCAGCGACAACAAGATTGGAGCGACCCTGGTGGCGCGTGAAGCACGTGGACGTATTTGCAGAAACTTTGACCGGTGTGTGGATGGTCAAATGTCGATGTTTTTGGCGGCGATGTGTAGAGTGATTGAAAAGCTACATGATGATATATCTTATGTCCTAATCGGAGGTCAGAGGTGACAGATCTGATGATGGCAGTGGTTTTGGCAGCGGAAGAGGAGCTTCTGGTGGTGGAGATTCAACCCTGAGGACCTCTAACGGCGGTGGAGCAGTTAGGAGAGGGCTCTGAAAGGGTTTACTAACCACAGAAGTTGAGGCAGTAGAAAATACCGACAAAACAAGACTGCAAGACACAAGAAAATTAGAGCAATGACTCTGATACCATGTTAGAAATACTGAATAATTATATTATATTTCTCAATGAAAGAATATACACGAGTGCCTTTATATAGGAGCCATATGAGTGTAGTACAAGTAAGAGTATAGTACAAGAATGTGTGTTATATAAGTAATCTAGTTGGGCCTAAAGCCCACAACACTATACACATTAACATGATTAAACCCAGAACCCACATAATGTAGATTGTTACATAACCCAAAACCTACATCTGAACTCATTTTGAAAGCAAACCCAAATCTGAGGAGAGAGAGAGAGAGAGAGAGAGAGATCAGCTAAGGTGGGGTTTGCATGATGCAAAAATGAGATGGAGGGTGGATCGGTTCAAATGTCAGAGAGAAAGAGAGAAGAAGACATGGTTGATGAAGAAGAAGAAGAACAGGATGTAGAGTAAGAGAGATGAGGATGTTGCTGACATTTTTCTCTTTCTCTCTTACATATCGAATCTAATCTTTGTTTTAAGGGGTCGGAATTCAGTGTTTACTTATATATCAAATCCAATCTTGCTTATATATTCAAATCGTCAATTTGGACCTTTGCCTAGTGCAAAAATGCTAACTGGATTTTGCTTGAATTTGTTAAATTGCTATTGGTTTGTTTAATTTGTGAAATTGTCATATTGGTTTTGTTGATTAATTTCTAAAATTGCCATAAAGGTTTTACTTAGTTAAGAAAGATGGTTAAACAGGAGCTGCTACGTGTGAGGCTAAAAGGTGGCTTGGGTATGCTTTCTATGCTTGAGGACTGTAGAGTAAGAGAGATGGACATTATTGTGACCATAAATAGATCCGTAAAACCATTTATGAAGATCTGGGGTTTTGAATTTAGTGTTCAGTGAAGATTTAATGTTTTCAAATTTTTTACAAATATCATTTTTAAATCTTGATTTGTTTATTTTTATGATGTGTTTTATGTTTTTAATAGTAAAATTCCACAAGTGGGTTATGGAATCCCAATGGAACCTACTTCAAGTGGATAGAGTGATAAAATCCAAACCACAAGTAGTTATTATTAAAACTGGATTAACCACATGTGAATTTACTATAATTACGTACCTTAAAAACATACAGGTGGGTTATGGAATCCTAATGAAACTTACTTCAAATGGATAAAGTGATAAAATCCAAACCACAAGTAGTTATTGTTAAAACTGGACTAACTACATGTGAATTTACTGTAATTGCCTTTAAAACATGTCTTTAACATGCTTATTATATATATTATTTTCATGTATATAATAAAATTCCATCATATCAGTTTTATATAATTCAATATAATAATTTAAAAAAATATTAATCACAGGTAATGTTTATAGAACATTTTAAATACAGTTTTTTGTTTCTTTGTTAATAAACTAAAGATTACACGTTAAAAGATAATAACAGCTTTAAAAAAAACGTAAAATGTTTTATTAAAATGAAGGAGTGTCCAAATTAAGGCAAGTGTCAAAGAATTACAAGCGAACATTCATATAATCCAAAAAATCAACAACGGAACCACATGAAGACCCCCCAATCAAAGTACAATATTGTCACAAAGATCTCATAAAACTTTTATTCTTTTGGATAATTACAAAGATTTCATGAAACTCTTCTTAATTTCTTCCAAAGATAGCTTTCGTAATTCCCCTCTCCATTTCATCCACATTAGACAATAGGTAGAGTAGTTTGCCACGCACCTTGTTTTAGTGACGGCCAAACACTCCTCTCCACACAACTAACAAATCTATCATGTTACAATTTCAAAATATGAAAACTTATAAAAGGAAATTGTAAAACTTCATATATTTGTGTGTGTTTGTCTACGATTTTATTTTATTTATTCATTTTGTTGAGTTGATAACTTGATATATTCAAGTTCTCTTTTTATTAAATTTATTTTTTTAATTTAAGTTTTTTATTGACCGCACCTTGAACAAAATTCTTAAAGTCGTAGTGTACATGAGTCCCTATGTAGTCCAATGGATCAGATATGGGAGAATGCACGACATATGATTCAGGACCATAAAGGGGCCATTAGCTCCTTACTTCAAACCAACGCCATTGACTGCCATAAGATGGGAACCGCCACCAACTGAAGTTTACAAGATCAACGTGGATGGTGCTATGATTAAAGGAGGAAGGAATGTTGGAATTTGGTTTATTGTTCACGACTGGTGTGGCAGAACTATAGCTACTATGAGCCAGACAATTTTTAGGTAGCTATCGGCATTAGATGTTGAAGTAATGGCTCTCTGGAAGTTGGAGTGATGCTAGTGCAAGAAATGGGAATCATGCACAGTGGAGTCAATTCCGTACCGTATCGGCCGGTACGGCCAGAATTTATCGTACCGGCAGGTGAACCGGTACAGAAATACCCATGTTTCGTATTGCTTAAAATACTGGTCCTTACCGGACTATACCAGACGTACCGCCGAATATCGGACATCTCGGCCGAAAAATGGAAACCGGGCGGTACTAAAAGCTTGAAGAAAATGAAAAAAATTAGAAGCAGAAAGCTCACGATGCATCCT
>NW_027069729.1:143518-218782 GCF_002906115.3 Quercus suber
ACAATTTTGCTCTCTTTTTGATCGATTTTGTCGATTTTTATGATGTGTTTTATAGTTTTATATTCAAAGTGGGTTATGGAATCCCAATGGAACCTACTTCAAGTGGATAGAGTGATAAAATCCAAACCACAAGTAGTTATTATTAAAACTGGATTAACCACATGTGAATTTACTATAATTACGTACCTTAAAAACATACAGGTGGGTTATGGAATCCTAATGAAACTTACTTCAAATGGATAAAGTGATAAAATCCAAACCACAAGTAGTTATTGTTAAAACTGGACTAACTACATGTGAATTTACTGTAATTGCCTTTAAAACATGTCTTTAACATGCTTATTATATATATTATTTTCATGTATATAATAAAATTCCATCATATCAGTTTTATATAATTCAATATAATAATTTAAAAAAAATATTAATCACAGGTAATGTTTATAGAACATTTTAAATACAGTTTTTTGTTTCTTTGTTAATAAACTAAAGATTACACGTTAAAAGATAATAACAGCTTTAAAAAAAACGTAAAATGTTTTATTAAAATGAAGGAGTGTCCAAATTAAGGCAAGTGTCAAAGAATTACAAGCGAACATTCATATAATCCAAAAAATCAACAACGGAACCACATGAAGACCCCCCAATCAAAGTACAATATTGTAACAAAGATCTCATAAAACTTTTATTCTTTTGGATAATTACAAAGATTTCATGAAACTCTTCTTAATTTCTTCCAAAGATAGCTTTCGTAATTCCCCTCTCCATTTCATCCACATTAGACAATAGGTAGAGTAGTTTGCCACGCACCTTGTTTTAGTGACGGCCAAACACTCCTCTCCACACAACTAACAAATCTATCATGTTACAATTTCAAAATATGAAAACTTATAAAAGGAAATTGTAAAACTTCATATATTTGTGTGTGTTTGTCTACGATTTTATTTTATTTATTCATTTTGTTGAGTTGATAACTTGATATATTCAAGTTCTCTTTTTATTAAATTTATTTTTTTAATTTAAGTTTTTTATTGACCGCACCTTGAACAAAATTCTTAAAGTCGTAGTGTACATGAGTCCCTATGTAGTCCAATGGATCAGATATGGGAGAATGCACGACATATGATTCAGGACCATAAAGGGGCCATTAGCTCCTTACTTCAAACCAACGCCATTGACTGCCATAAGATGGGAACCGCCACCAACTGAAGTTTACAAGATCAACGTGGATGGTGCTATGATTAAAGGAGGAAGGAATGTTGGAATTTGGTTTATTGTTCACGACTGGTGTGGCAGAACTATAGCTACTATGAGCCAGACAATTTTTAGGTAGCTATCGGCATTAGATGTTGAAGTAATGGCTCTCTGGAAGTTGGAGTGATGCTAGTGCAAGAAATGGGAATCATGCACAGTGGAGTCAATTCCGTACCGTATCGGCCGGTACGGCCAGAATTTATCGTACCGGCAGGTGAACCGGTACAGAAATACCCATGTTTCGTATTGCTTAAAATACTGGTCCTTACCGGACTATACCAGACGTACCGCCGAATATCGGACATCTCGGCCGAAAAATGGAAACCGGGCGGTACTAAAAGCTTGAAGAAAATGAAAAAAATTAGAAGCAGAAAGCTCACGATGCCATCCTTACCGATTGTTTTCTCATGTTGACGGCCATTCCCTAGCCTTCCTCCTTCTGTTTTATCCAACCGCTTCTCTATTTTCTTCTTCACCTTCTTCTTCTTCATCTTCTTCAGTTTTGACCGAACCTCTCTGTGCCTTCTGTTTTAGTTATGTGTGTGTGTGGCTATTGTTTAATTGATTTGTGTGACTTTTAGTTGTTTGTGTGGCTCTTATTTAATTGTTTTGTGTGTGGGTTCTGACAACCCACGTGAACTCTAATGAGTTCAATCTTCAAATATACTTTTTTTTTTTTTTTTGCTAAACAACTTCAAATATACTTGACTTTTGGGCCGGCTGCCACTCAAATTTGATAAGCAATTTTATGTTTTTATTTTTTAATAATTAATATCATTTTTTAACTTTATATTATGTATGTATATATATATATATTTATATATATTTTTTTTTGAAAGCAACTTATTATTATTATTACAATCTAGTATGTCAAATTATATTAATGGGTTGATATTTGAGCAAGAAATAATCATATTAAAAATAAGCAATTAATTTTGAAAAATATGCTATTATAAATTTAAGGATTCTTATATAGATTTATAAATAATTCTAAATAAATAATAAGTATGTCTATATATATATATATAAATAATAGCGATAAACCCGAAACAGTACACCAGTATTGACCGGTATCCGAAATATATCGTACCGTTAGCCAAACCGGTACAACCTCCGGTACGGTATTGACTCCCTTGATCATGCATGCAATTTTTGAAAGTGATTTCTTGACAGTTACATGGTTGGATCTATTGGCTAGCTTTATCATCCAAGGGATTACATTTGATGATGCAAAAAATTGTTAGTTGAACTCCTCGTCAATATAGATGGACAAAGGTGTTGGCTACATCCAAAGATGAACCTTTTGGTGCTATTCTTCTCTGGCTTATAGCTTTTGGTGCTGTTCTTCTCTGACTTTATAGCTAATAATGTAGAAAATCGTCAATTGAACTCCTTGGCAATAAAGATGGACGATGGTGTTGGATTCGTCCAGAGACAAATCTGCAATAAGATATGAAATAAAGAAAAAGAAATACACTGGTGTGGTGTGTGCCAAAGGGCCTCCAATGATTAAGTCAGAATAGAATTCAATTGGAGTATATCGCAAAAGAATTCAACTTGAGAATAGTTTTTGGGGTGAGAACTATCTACCTCTGGCACTTTGGTTTGTGTGGGTTTTATAGCCCTTGTCTTCATTGTTTGAATGAATATTTGCATTTATGGGATATGGAGTTGTTGGTATTAATGGCTGGCTTTTATTGTCTACCAACGGCTATTCGTTTGTTGGTGTACTTTGTATGTTACTTCTTAGATGTCTTGGGTATTGAATGTCTTGGGTATTGAATGTCTTTTATGGATTCGTTCGTCATTGATGTCTGTACGTTACGCTCTGCATTAAATCGCATTTAATTCGTCCGTCAAGAGATGGACGATATTTGATAAATTAATACCCATCAGTAATTAATGCATAGGCATTATAGACTTCAATGGTCTTTTGCCCGTTGGTCTATCAGTTACGCCTTTGTCTATCTAGAGCGTTAACTGTTACCCATGTCATTTATGAGAAACCCATTTAACATATGCTATAGTCGTTCATCACATGGACGATGCTGGCTTGATGGACAAAGCTAGTTTGATGGACGATGCTAAATTTCTTCTTCTTTTGCTATATGATGGACGAGGGTGATTTTTCTCCTCTTTAATATCGAAACTAAAGGGTTTCAATTCATCACATATAAGACGAGCAAACAATGCAATGGCACATGACATGAATTAGTGCAACATGAAAAGTCTTCTGGGAACACGCAAATCTGGAAGGGCGTTGAACCAGCAACTATATATGCATCACCTCCTACAACGAGATGGTTATAGATTGTAATACTAATATGTTATTTGTAGAGAGAAAGTATATCATATATATATATATATATCTACTACATGTAGCCTCTCTCTCTCTCACAACAGATGGGTTCAATGGTATAATTTTCCCTTTGTTTGGGCTTCTTTATTGTACTTCTTTGGTTTTCAATTTGGAATGAAAGTCACAGTTTCAAAATTTAAAAAAAGAAGGAATATGACTATTATATGACTGAAATTTAGGAGAAAGGGAAAGACCAAACCGTGTCTAATGCCCAAACCTGAACCCAAAGTCAAATCTGAGAAAACTCCTAAGACTAAGGGCATGTTTGGATTGAGAGAGGAGGGGGGGGGGGGGAAGTGGAGTAGAATTGGCTGAAAATTGGCTAATTTTATCTGCATATAAAAAATAAAAATAAAGTAAAAAAAATAAAAATCTCCAAGCATAAACTATAAAAGAAGTTTAAGAATACTCACTATGTTCCAACAATTCTTTTGGTATCAGCCTCTGTTTCATCTCCCCAATTGTTTTAGCAAGGCCAAAGTCAGAAATTTTTGGATTCATGTTATTATCTAGTAGGACATTGCTAGCTTTGAGATCTCTGTGGATAATTCTCAATCTAGAGTCTTCATGAAGGTAAAGAAGCCCTCGAGCAATGCCACCAATAATGTTGTGGCGCATACGCCAATCAAGCAATTTACTCTTCGTTTGGTCTGTTGATTTTCGTATTGTTGTTAATACATATTCAGTTAAAATCTCAACAAAATGATTCATTAATAAAAGATAAAATTGCTAAACATGAATGTGCTTGATTCAATAATGAGGGATCAAAGTTCAAACCAAAAATAAATGAGTCCAAGCTTTTGTTGTGCATGTATTCATAGATTAACATTTTTTCATTTTCTTGAATACAACAACCAAGTAGCTTCACAAGGTTGCGGTTGAAGTCTAGCAATTAATATAACTTCATTTTTAAACTCATTGAATCCTTGTCCAGAACTCTTTGAAAGTCTCTTTACAGCTATTTCTTGCCCACCACGCAATGTACCCTGAAAGGAAAAATTCCTGTTAATTTTGAAAAAAAAAAAATAGTTCAACTGGTTAGGTAGTTATTTACCTTGTATACAGATCCAAAGCCACCCCTCCTAACTTGTTGTATCTTGCAAAGTTATGAGTGGCATTAGATATGGTTGTCAGATCAAATATCGGTAACTCCATATCTTCATCCCAGCCGTCATTGTTATAATTATTTTGGTCTTTTATATTCATTCCTGAAACTGTTAGGGAGTCATTGAGCAGAAATAAGTTCAACAATTGTATAGTTAAAAGAAAATTATTGGCCACCTTATCTGAGGTTTCTTCCAGTTCAAAGACTTCATATTCAAATTCCCTAGCTAAAAATCTATTATTATGCATATGAAATTGTAAGAATCCATGTCTTATAAATTACCTTCCTTTCTATGTTTCATCCTCGATAAATATAAGACCAACCCCACTACAAGCATTACCATGAGTAGTATTGCACTACATACTGTGATTGTGATTATTACTTGAGGGTGCCTGTTCTTCTCAATATGACCTGAAAGATCAAAGGTAGAGTCGAAAAAGTTATATTTTTTTACTATAAGATATACCATATTAATGTTTCTCCTTTTTGTATATATATATTTTACTTTATGATGTGCCATTTGAATTTTATGCCAAAATAGACTTAACACCAAAATAGACAACATGGAGGTCGATTGTGCATTTCAATAGTATAAAGAGTAAAGTGTAAAATATTGTATAGTTTAAGGTGGAAATGTATAATAATCCCTAGAAAATATTAGGATTAGAAACATAAAGGACATACACTAGGCACAATTATAAGAGATTTATTTTTTATTTTACATAGTAAATGATGACATAACATTTGACTTTGTAATGATTAGTGCATAACAAAAATGTTGTTTGTGGTGGACATAGGTGAATTTTTTTTTTAATCCAATAATTACAGTGTGGAAGGAGGATTTAAACCGTGGACGTCTCCATTGAAAATACTAGAAGGTGTCAGTTGAGTTACAAGGCTTCTGACAACATAAATGAAAACTAATGTTATTCCAATCTTATCAAATATATCTGTAATTGTGAATAAAAGTTGTCAAAAGTGTTGTTTTCATTAGCATTACTTGAAAGTAAAATTACTAAAATAAATAAATAAAAGAAAAGCAAAGGATCTGTACTGAGCGGCTGACGAATATAGATGTCTTGCCCACCCACCTGGACTACTACTATATCAACCAGGTCAGCCAACCAAAGCAAGCAACCACTTCCTCCGTTTCTGACATCTAAATTTGCATATGCATTGCATGAGCAGTTTTTTAAACACATTTCTTCACATTCCTTAAGATTCATTTTGCTATCAAACCAAGAAAAACAGGTGTCAGGCAATTTTACATTCTTGTAGTTTTGGAACCCATCTCTATCATTGCAAGCCAGTGGAGTTTCTCGAAGACACCCACCAGACCAATCTGCTGAATTCCAATCATTTGGAAATTTTGGTTTAAATCCATCAAAACATGAACATACTGGAGAATTATTTATGTCGCAAGTAGAGTAGACACCACAATGGGCATAATTTTCACACACATCTGCCTGGGTTGTAATTCCAATCTCCCAACTTTTGGTGCTATCCATCCATTTAAAGCCCTCTCCAACGCCAGATGGGTTTAACACATACCTTGAGAAAACAAAATTTCTCAAAAGTTAGAAGTTTATTATACTCATAACAAGTATTTTTTTCTCATTCCAACAATTCACCAATTGCCCCCAAAACTTAGGTTATTAAGAAATAGTACATTTAATCATTATTTTAACAATCTCTCACAGGCAAAATTGTTTGCTCTCCTTTATAAGGAGAATCAAGATTCAAATCCATTCCCTTCAAATTATTGTAATTAACGAATTATAATTACTCTCCCTCACATGACATTGTCTATTCTCCTTTATAAGGAGAACCATGATTTACTACTCTCCATTGTTGTAATTTTCAAATTATAAAAAAATGATAAAAAATAAAAAATAAAAACATCGATACTAATATAAACTACTAATTATCTCAAAAACTTAAACCGTTTAAAAACGGTAAATGTAATCATAATACTAACATTTAACACATACCTCAACAAAAAAGTGTTGTTTGGGACATCATACTGGAAATAAGTCTCTTTCTCATTCATCACAAATTTATACGTGAAAAACGGATTTGGTATTAACCATGGCATCCCTGTAAAATGAAGGCCATTCCAAGACCCAAGTCTAACCTTTATTCTGTCTCCATCCATAGCAACTAATTGTGGGAGCCCTCGATGATCAAAATATCCTGAAAATTCACCTTGGGAAGGATCTTCCATACTCTTCCAAGATGTTATATGCCTATCTATACCACTATCTAGGTCCCATCCAATCTTCATTGACGGTAGTAATGTGTCACTAGGATAATCAAAACTCTGCCACAGAAAGGTCTTTGGGTCACTAACATTTCCATCTTTCACCACAAGATTTCCTGAATCCAAGAGCTGTGCAGTTACATTGTTGATCTTATTCCCTGCAGTTCTTGATGTTTTGGATGACCAAATAGTAGTATTTGTGCTATCAAGAACGACAAGAA
Source organism: Quercus suber (assembly GCF_002906115.3). Lineage (NCBI taxonomy): Eukaryota > Viridiplantae > Streptophyta > Magnoliopsida > Fagales > Fagaceae > Quercus > Quercus suber. Next base: position 150,718 of record NW_027069729.1, read on the forward strand.
TTCCCTTGTTGGTAATCTTGAACACTCCTTGGTCATTTTTAAGGGGAGTTTCTCTGTTGGCTACCCATACAACTCCGTCATTATTAGATACTGAGTACCAAATTCCCAAATATCGGTTTTTCGAATTACCTGGGCTGAAGAATCCCAGTTTAAAGATTCCACCAGGTGAAATCATAGTCTCACCATCTCTCATTGATTGACTTGGAGTGATGCAGTCATGTGTTGTGGAGGGTCTTAAGAAGGAGAGCATGATAGAGTATACAAACAAAGCTGAAAATGCTTTCATTGATTTTCCAATTGGTGTATCCACCAACTATTCAAGTGAATTTACAGGGCTTATTTTCCCGGTTTTCTTTGCCCGGCACATCATAGAAGAGCCATGCACTCCAGAAGAGGTATGTGAATGAAAGGACCAAAATTGAGTTATTGCTCTGGAAAAATAGGTGTAATTGATCTGTTCCCCCCAAACCAGTAGAAAAAATCTCAAAAAGTGAAGACAAGAAGACTGAAAGGGTAATATGTCCTCTTAAACAACACATTTTTTCATCTTTAAAATTTGGGTTAATTAGATTTTTGCCCTTAAAAGTTTCAATATTTTGATCAGCACCAGTAATATTATATATAATTAGGATTTAAGTAATTCCATCCACGTGCCTTGATAAAATGTTCGTTAAGTGCTTACTAAAACTTTGAGAGTGTAAATTGCAAACTAATTATTAAAAATGTAAAACAACATAGTTTTGAATGAAAAAAACTACTTTGTTTTGAGCTTAGTTGGTACTTAATAGACAGCTCATTATAGTGCATTGATGGAAAAAACTTATTTTAATTTAGTTTCTTCTTTTTTATAATGTTGGATTTGTTTTTATTTTTTATTATTAATATTTTTGTATTAAAAAAAAAAAAATCACACTCATGTTTCGTGTATGATCCACAGCTTGTTCCCATAAGACTCTCATTTCAATGAAACCATTAATTGAACGTAATAAGAGTCTTCTGTTGTAACCGTGCTTCTCATGTACTATAGCTAAAGAGACTTTCCAGAGAGATTCTTTCTAGAGAGATTCTGTTGGGATGAGGGTTGACGACCATTTCTTTTACCACACATTCATATTAGCTATCGTTTTCATAAAACGAAAAAATAAGAGTTCTTTTCCCACCTGACTTGCTGTTTTAAGTCTTTGCTCGCCACAAACGAGTAACCAATAGAATTTTTTTTCCTTCTTTATTATTTATTTATTTGGTCTTGTTAACAAGTGTCAGAACATTTGTTATTGACCAATTTTAAGAAAATTTTAATAAAACTTTTATGGATAATATAAAAAAGTTGTAAAAAAAAATTTAGTTACTTTTTTCTTTTTCTATGAAAAGCTTCTAAAAATAGTTTATAAACTAATACACTTAAGGTATCTGTTAACCTTTTCCTTTTAATAAGTCTTTACTTGTTAACTTTTCCCTTTTAATAAGTCTTTGCTCATTACAAACAAGTAACCAATAGTTAGATTCAAGTTTCGTCGTTGGAAGAACTAGGGTGTCTTTTTTCTTTTTCTTTTTTTTTTGTGGGGGGGGGGGGGGGTGGGTGTGGGGGTGTTGGATATTGCACTCTCATCCTGCCAAAACCAACTAGTCCTAATCATAATTATTAATTGGGATCTTCGCAAATCACAAGTATTATTAGTTGATATAAATTTATGTTTAGTGTTTGGAATTTAATCTAAACAATTATAGAAAAGAAATGTTTTTTTCTTTTGCTAAATAAAACAACTAACTGATGTGTAACGCTATATATAGTGCTCCCTTACAGGAGAGTAGGTCTCACGCTTGTGAGGTTCACCCCATCAACATGTGAGGGAGGCCTTAAATACACATGATACATCTGATAATAACAAGGATGAGTCTTACACTTGTGAGATCCACCCATATGAAGGGGCATATATATATATATATATATATGTCATATAGTCATACGATATAATATTTTTTAATTGATGGCTAGTGCTTGAAATTCACAAGACTCCTTTAACAATTTTTTTTTTTCCTTTTACTAAATAAAAGTCATAAAACCACTAATTGATGGCACAAACATCACAACTTGATGTTTGGAAGATTCTTTATGGTCCGTTTAGATTAAGGGAGAGGGAGGAGAGTAAAGTAAAGTAGAGTAGATTTGGTCTAAAATTAGCCAATTTTCAGCCAATTCTACTCCACTTCCCCCCCCCCCCCCCCTCTCTCAATCCAAACATGCCCTTAGTCTTAGGAGTTTTCTCAGATTTGACTTTGGGTTCAGGTTTGGGCATTAGACACGGNGTTCCTAGTAACTCTAATAGGATTCTTATCCGTCAGATAACACAATTTCTTGCCACAAAATCACACTCTGTGGACTGGATCGACTTCGGTGGACCCAAAACCTCCAACTAGCTAGTTAAGCACACTTTTTCAAAACTTCAAACACAAGCATTATTCTTTCACAAATATATATATATATATATATTATTTGCTACCTAATTTTCGTTCTTAATTTTATCTTGGCCAACTTGCAAACTACGTCTATATCTCTAAAGTTTGAAAATGTTTGAATTTTGCACCTTAAAGTTTTAAAGGGTGTTTGGATTGGGTGAAAAGTGAGTTATATAACTCAGTTTTCATCACCTATAATCCAAAACATGTGAGACCCACAAGAGAAATGTTGTTTGGCAAGATTTTTGAGTCTTGTTCTCATCATTCAAAACTCAAAAAAATGAGTTAGAGTGATGAGAATTGAAAACAAATTTTTTGTTTTTTCATATTTTCAATTTATGACTTGCATTTTAGTAAATACCTAAAAATAATGAGACCTACCTAAAGTCTTGTCACACCCCCAGTTCCTTCTTTTTTTATTTTTATTTTTTATTTTTTTACTCCATCGCCATTCTGCTTTTCTCTTTTCTTTCTTTGTTTCAAACAACCGTAGCCCACTTTTGTAGTCTTCTTCTCCACAGCAAGAGCGAGCCTTTTTTTTTTTTTTTTTTTTAAATTTATTTTTATGGAAAGCAAGAGCGAAATTTAGGACTTTAAAGATTAATTTATATATTTTAGACCCATCACATGCACTTTAAGCATGTAATTAGGCTCTTTTTTATGTACCGTGGCAGTTGGGCACCAACGGACGAATAGTCGTTGGTAGACAATAAAAGCCAACTATCAATACTAAGGGCTCCATATCCCATAAATGCAGATATTTCTTTAGACAATGAAGACAAGGGTTATAAAAACCCACACAAACCAAAAGGATAGAGGTAGACAATTCTCATCCCAAAAACTATTCCCAAGTTGAATTCTTTTGTAATATACTTCAATTGAATTCCATTTTAACTTAATCATCGGAGTCCCTTTGGCACACACCACACCGATGTATTTCTTTTTCTTTATTTCATATCTTATTGTAGGTTTGCCTTTAGATGAATCCAACGCTTTCGTCCATTTGTATTAACGAGGAGTTTAACTGACAATTTTCTGTATCATTAATCATCATTATCGATGAGACAGTAATTTGGACATAAATAACTTCATAGTGACAATAATGTCCTTCACAATAAAAAAATATAGCAATGTTGTTTAACTTCTCACAAAGATGTTTTAAGTGACAGCTTAATATCATCACTATTTGCGAGAGCATAAATTCCCTCATATAAAATTTCAACTATGCCATTTTTTGTCATTAAAAATTACTCGTCATTCAATTTAAAATTTGCAAATAACTAATTCTAAGGGCTAAAAAGGCCATCATAGATAATTTTTAGTGACACCATTATTTGTCTCTAAAAAGGAAGTCTTTAATTTGAAATTTGCAAATGTATAACTAACTGTGAGGGCATAAAGGCCTCACAAATAATTGTTAATGAAAAGTGCATCCTCTAGCAAAAAATAAGTTGTCAACTTTTCTCGTCGTTTGGCAGTATAGTTGTGAGGGTAAATTTGTTTGGCAATGACCGTGAAATGCCCTTGAAAATTATCTATTTGTGAAAGTATGGCCAGAAATGCCCTATTAGCAACAAGAGCTACAAGGGTCAGCTCAGAGGATCTATAAAACTCCCCCTTATAATCACTAGCATATATTCAATGATCGAATCAAAATGAGTAGACAGATAGACATACCCAATGCTAACCCATAACATTAAAAAAAAAAAAAAAAAAAAAATGCTAGTCCATAGCATAAAAAGTGCTAACAAAAAAGTCATGAAATGGGCTAATAGTAGAATCCTAACACTGATGTTAAGAAAGACATTCTTTCGATAATGTTGTTTGGGTCTTAGTATTAAAGAAATTATTGATTTTAAGAGATATATTCCATCCTTAATGTTCCGAAAAATACATATTCTTTGCTTCGTGGTGAGTTAAATTACATTTAAATTTTTTTTTTTTTTTAAATTTAGGTATGATATATATTTTAAGTTAAGAAAGTGATAAGGCAAAAATGTATTGACCCCTTTCAAATTAATTAATTACCCAAGTTACTAGTTGATAGAATTAACAAGTTTTAAATCCAAGTTATTAATTAGATCTATAATGAATAAAACTTGTTCAAACAAACAAACATCAATATCATGTCATTATCAAGCATGGCAGAATAGTACATAAGACAAGATATAATGACTTAGGAAAACCAATGAAATAAACTAATTTCACAGTAAAAAACCTGGGGGAAAACCTTCCCAAAAAGCAATTCACTATATTAAAGAGAAGTTTTAGATTTAGTACAAAACATTTGTCCCTACACTCTACAAACCCCGCAGATGAACTTACAGCGGAAACCTTCTACCGCTTCAGAACCTCTGAACTTTCTAGTATATGACGCCACTAATGATGCACGAATCTCAGTACATGACTAACTCTTTTACACAAATCCCAATATGTGACTAACTCTACAGCAATCCTTTGATTGTTGTAGTTGATTTTTAGCAACTTCACATAGAAACACTAATAAGATCTTCAATGTTGGTGCAAGAGACTTTGCTTGGTTAAAGAACCTAAAGGTGTACAAGAAACGCAGCAAGAACTCTTTCTTCTGTAGGAGGAGGCTAGGGTTTCAAAAAGAAAACCTTATGAAACTTTCTAAGATTAGGTTTCTCTTTTTCCACCACCTTGTTTAAATAGGAGCTCCATGGGCTCTCCTATTCCAAATAGGTATACAAAAACCTTAGAGTTTCCTAGTCCAATAAGGATTATACAAACTCATAAACAAATAGCATTTTAGAATAAAAACATTGTTGGTTATAGTTTGAATCCCATAAATTCGACAAATTGAGACATGTGTTGAGTTTTAATGAATCTCGATAGATCGAGCTTCTGTCAAGGAGGTATCTAGACCTGCAGATTGCACTTTTCTTGAGCAGTTCTTGAGTAATCTTCATGTCTTCAATGTAACAATTTGTAATGATCATCTTGAACCTACTTAGATTTACCCAAATATCAGTAAAGTGCGTTTTGTCAAAGGATATGCTAATTACATAAAAATATGTCCCTTACAGAAAGAAATAGGTTCTTGTTTCGATCTTGGTGTTTATGAAATATTCCTTCCTTAATGTTCCGAAAAATAAATATTCTTTGCTTCATGGTGAGTTAAATTACATTTTCAATTTTTTTTTTTATAAATTTAGGTATGTTATATTTATTTTAAGTTAAGAAAGAAACAGGTTCTTGTTTCGATATTGGTGTTTATGAAATATTCCTTCCTTAATGTTCCGAAAAATACATATTCTTTGCTTCATGGTGAATTGAATTACATTTTGAATTTTTTTTTATAATAAATTTAGGTATGTTATATATATTTTAAGTTAAGAAAGAAACAGGTTCTTGTTTCGATCTTGGTGTTTATGAAACTATTGACGTTAAGAAAGGCATATTCTTTCCTTCATGGAAAATTGAAATTTCATTTTAAAATAATAACTAAAATATCCAAATTTCTTCCTTATAAATTAATCGTGTTGTGACAGTTCGGAGGCATGACAAACTTGTATTCACATGCAAAGAGGTATCAGTTTTCTTTGTAATCAAAGAAAACAAATTTGTATCTCATCCATCGAAGTGGAAAAAGGTCTCTGCTGGTGGCTTTCTTTCCTCAGTGGCATAACGAGGTTGTATAATTGTAGCCGGTGATGTGATATACACTCATCTCTCTCTCGTTTAACATTTTTACTTTTCATTACTTCTAGTTTTGGTACTATTTTTGATTTAAGCCAGTCAATATTATAACTTACGTGGTTTGATTTGGTACTGTTACTACTTACTAGCAGTATATAATGGGTTAATTTAATTGAAATGTTGGATGGTTCAATACCGTAAATAATGTCATTATCATAGCCACTCATTTTTAGATTTTGTAAAATGAGTTTTACTAATATATGTCCTTAAAGTATCTATTAATAAACAATTTTAGGAACTGTTTATGAGAAAATGAAAAACTTTTTAACAATTTTTTTAATTTACTATAAAAATTTCATCAAATAGATGATTAATATATACCTTTAGGGCATACATTAACTAGACCTTTATAAAATTAGGCTCGGTTAATCAATTATAAAAAGTATATAAGTATGTGATAATAAGTAGTAATAATTTAACTATGAGTTAATTGGGTTAACCGGATTTTTAGGAAGGATAAAATATCAATGTCTCCTTTTTTGTTTATTTTCCTATTTTTTAATTTTGCTAACACCGGGAAAGAGAATTTATGTAAAAGAAATAATATCATGATGCTTCAATTAATCATTTATTTTATTTGTTTTTAATTTTTAAATTATAGGTATTCTCTTTAGCCATTTATATTACATAAATATCGTTAAAAAAAAAAGATAAAATAACTTATTCATAAATAAAAATTAAATATAAAAGATTTTATTTATTTTATAAATTTGTATAATATGTTTTCAGTCTTAATTGTTTTTATATGATACTATTGTTTGTTTTAAAATCTTTTTAAGTTACTCACTTACTTGGTCTAAATGAAGACTGTCTTATGCAACCAATGCTTAATCCTACCATAATTATATTCTATTTGGTGGATAAATTTTATAATGCATTTTATAGTATGTTACTTTTTTCATATTTTATATACTACAACAGGTGTGGAGTTAAGGTTGATATTTGACAATGCATCATTTTTTATATAGATTCTTTTATGAAGTTATTAGCCTAATAAATTTTGATTAAAAAACATATGAATTTATGTCTTGTCTTCCTACTCTTTCCTTCCTCATTCCTTATGTCTTTTGTCTATATTATTTATATAAAAAAAAAATTATTTTTAAGTGTTTCATTTATTTCTTCTCGTATTTGTTTAAAAAGGAGGACAAAGAATATGTTCAATTTCAAAGATCAGATAAGAATCATAGCTTCTACAAATTACATCTTATTGTGATACGTTAACTTTGTAGGCCTCACAAATTTACACATTATTATTATAATATATATTTTTAATTGATTTTAAATTTGATTCTATATTTAAACATTCTATTTAAGGGTCATCAAATAGCCCATGGCCCACGGGCCGACCCAAAAACCCGGCAGCCCATCGGGCTAATGGGCGGCCCAACCCGTTGTTATTAAGGCCCATGGGTAGCCCATTAGCCCAGTGGGTTAGGCCGTGAGCTAGTTTTTATGCCCATGGGCACCCAGTGGGCTAGCCCAGTAGCCCAGCCCGTTGGCCCAACCCGTTGCCCAGTCCAATAACTTAAAATTTTTAACAAAAATATATAGAAAGTGTATGAAGAATTGATCTTGAGATATTGTAATAGAATTTCTTAAGAAAACTCTCCCAACCACTAAGATACTTAAAGTAATTGTGCTAAACTTAGTTTACTAAATATATATTTTTCTAGTAGTCTAGCAAATTTGAATTAACCATTTGATTTTTTTTATTAAAGATAAAAATAAAAAACTATTTGAAGCCTTATTTAAAAAAAATTAAATAGATTTGACAATAAAAGAAATTGTAATTAAGTATTAAAGTCTTTGATTCTTTCCTTTTAAAAAAACTAGATTGATTATTTCCTTATTAAAAATTGATTATTTATTTCTAAAAATAATAAAATAATATGCTAACACAATCTCATGGGTAGCCCATTAGGCCCAACTTAGTAACCTAGCCCATTAAAGACAAAATGGGCATTGCCCATGGGCAGGGTCATGGGCTGAGGTTTTCTCTTTTGACCCAGTCCGACCCGGCCCGTTAACTAGATAATAGCCCATTATGCCCAGCCCATTGTGCCCTTGGGCCAAGTAAAAATGGGCCGGGCCAGCCCAACCCGGCCCATTGACGACCCTTGATTCTATTCTTAGAATTCGGTCACATCATTTTATATATTTATGTATATAATATGGTAGAATGGGAGAAATCATTCCATCTTCTTTAATAAGCTTGCCATAGATGATATTTAATTGTGTCCTATCTTAGTCAGACATGTCCAAATCTCTGGTTTTCCTTAACGCTTATCTAACATTAGGATTTACAAGTTGCTTTCTGTTTATGCGCAGTATTTCTTTTGTCACTCGACCTGCTCAGAGTGACTTTCACGTCACAATCTCATGGCTCAGAGTGATTCTGATCCCTATAATATGCTTATAGGTACAGTGGTTCAAGCAATTTTTTAGATTTTGATGTTTTTAATTATGCTTTTTCTCATTTTGCCAATAATTGGTAAAATCTTTCTTCGCCTATTACTAGCGACGACAATGTCTTCTTTGCCTATTCAAGTGTTAAAGAAACCCAAAGTCTATCAAACAAAATTCACTTACTTTGTGGTAATAAAATCTGATGACACCAAAGACCTAGAAAAAATTACTAGTCCAGAAAATACCCAGCTCAGAAACAAATATTTTGCATTTGATTTACAAAATTATTTGATTTGAGCTATGAACCTATGACAAGTACGAATCCCAACAATTCAAAAGCACTTAACAATTCAAAAGCACTTAAGCACTACTCTAATTCCACACTAGGAGGAAGTCCTAATTATTTTACAATAAACGTGGCGTTAAAATTTTCCTAATATGGTTTATTAACAATTGCCTAAAAGACACCCATTAACATGACCTTTATAGTTCTTTAACATGGTAGACATCTCTACTTCGACATCATATTTATTATTTAAGCCTCCACTCAGTAGATTTATTTATTGCTTAGGGAATGATTACTCTTTACTTTATTTAGATGTTTTAAAAATCAAGTAGCGGAGGAAGGGAATAAATATCCCTCCCATTTGTTTTGGCTGTTTAGAAAAGATGAATAAATATCATTCACATTCCCTTATCATATTGATCTTTCCCAATCTCTTATTCACCAAATCTTCATATCCATACTAACCTTAGGTGATTTGATCAAAATTGGGATTAGTTGATCTTTGCAATTTTGAGATTATTATTATTATTATTATTTTTGGGCGGGGATTATTTAATTTTTATAATAAATGTGCTTCTATTAGAATAGCCACAACGTTTTTTTTTTTTTTTTTAAATGATATGATAGTTTCATATAAACACAATTACAATAAATGACTATGAATGATTAATGTAATTATTAAATTTCCTATTTAGACAAAAATAAAAAGTAAATAAAAAATATATATTTTTTAAATTTTTTCATGCATTGCACAATTTATTGACTAATTATCATCAATTTTTGAGATTTAATTAGATTGGTTTGCTTCATAAGTTGAAGAATTTTACAATATCTCTAAATAGAAATACCAAAACTTTATTTATGAGTAATGAATTGTTATCTATACTACTAAGAATAGAATTTTCATATTTGGGTTTCATTATTTTGCGTACTAAAATATTCTCACAAAAATTCTCAAACTCTCTAAAATACCCCTTATCTTTCAATTAAATAATTTTAAATTAAAATAGTAATTTACTATTTTTAAAAAGTTTCTAAGTTTTAGGTTTTTTTCATTTTCTCTTCTCCATTATGAATTACCACATATTATTTGAAATTCAAAATTTCAAACTTTTATCAACTCTCACATAGAGAAATATTCTAAAATTAGAACATTATCTCTATCTCACTTTTAAATATTATTTCGCGTTATCTTACATTTTTAAAAAAAAAGAAAAAATACACATAGTTATATATATATATATATATATATTAGAAATATTACTTCTCCTATTTGAATACCAATGCCTCTACGTGAGAGTTGGAAAAAAAAAATTAATATTTTTATTTTCAAATAGTTTCTACCATTCACATGCCACTAACTGACTTACAAATAATTAATTAAAAAATAAAAATAAAAAACTCACTTATAGAAAGATCTTAAGAATTAGGGTACTATCTCTATCTCATTTTTAAATATTATGACACTAAACCAAAAAAAACAACAACTAGTTTCTTCCTTATATACACTCCTAAGTCGTAACTAGTGTGAGAAGAGAGAAAGAGAGCAGGATATAAGGCATAACTGCCTCCACTCTTTAATCAAAGACTAAACTAGCTACTAATTAAAGAAAGAAATAACATGTTGTAATTATTATAATTAATTCTGTTACTTAAGCCGTTAAATAAAACTAGTGTATAACTCGTGCATATACATGGTACAATTAAAAAAAAATTACAATTATACACATATATGGTTTCAAAATATATTCTCTCTCTCTCTCTCTCTCTCTCTCTCTCTCTCTTTTATTTTTTTTCATTTTAATTTCTTTTGGATATACACATGAGTTTACTCTTTCTTTTTTTGTTTATTGGGCTTTTGATGATTTATTTATATTAGACCCTTTTCCTTTTGCATCTCATTAACTCACTTAGAACAAAATTAAAAAAATTTAAATAGGACATGTGGTGCATAATTAGACAACAATTAAAATCTAATTTAAAACTTAAATGAACTCTCTCTCTCTCTCTCTCTAAAACGACGTCGATCAACTTAAATGGCTGAACTTGTTTATAAAACGTAAATAATTTTTTTTAACGACATCGTGTTGTATACTATTCTTCATTAGTTTACATGAGTGTTATTTTATGAGTTTTGTTATTATGGATATTAGACAGTCTTTTTCATTTGACAATGCTTATAGAACAAGTACAAATGTGTGACAACGAGAATTTAAAAAAGTAAAATCACTTTTTTGAAAAAAAAAAAATATATATATATATATATTTATATATAAAGAAGATGATGATGTAAATCTAGACTTTCACGGTCTCTTCTGTAATAATATACGTAGTAGACGAAGTAGAATTTTAATAGAATGAGTTCATGCTTTAAATTTTCACTATTGAAACAAAAAAAAACCAAAAAAGATAATTATTTATATATGCTGCAATATATTATCATTGTATATTAATTAATTATTACTATATTAAGTTTGTCAATTAATATGCTGCTTAAGAATTTACATTTTATTTTTTTCCCTCTTCATAGTGAAATCAGACATGAATATAGTTGAACTTAGTTTCATAATAAATATTAATGACGTGACCATCACACAGAACTTTTTGCACCAATACGTGAGGAAGATTTTATTTCAAATCGCATTACCGGTATCTACAGGGTGCCATATCATCTTCGCAAATTGAAGGAAGAAGCGTACACACCTCAGGTTATTTCAATTGGCCCTTTTCACAATCAAATATACAGGTACAGAGCAGGATTGCAAACCATGCAAGGTCTAAAAAAGGAATATTCCGAAAGTTTCTGGCAACGGGTCACTGCCGAAAACAGGGTTAGTGTAGAAACACCTTTACCAACGATTTCTGAAGAGACGATGGAACTAATTCGCGAGTTCTACGGAGAGGCTATTGGGCTACATGATGCTAGCTTGTCAAAACTTGTCTTGGAGGATGCCTTCTTCATTTTGGAGCTATTCCTAAGATACCATTCGAATATTTGGCCAAGTGAAGATCCTATGTTCCACGAATCATTTCTACTCCCAACGGTGACCAATGACTTGTTATTACTTGAAAATCAGCTTCCATTCTGGTTTCTTGAAGAATTGTTCCAATTTGTATTTCCCATGTACTCTGGTGTCCTTTCTGTTCCTAAACTTACATTTGAATTCTTTAAGGACTTCAATGTTCAAAACATAAGCCATGAGAACTCTGATGTGAAAATACTGCACTTCACGGATCTGCTTAGAACCTTTCTTCTACCACAATCACTTTGGCATTCATCCCCTCAGGCTCAGCCACCCCAAAGAGGCAATAAGAAGGTTAAACTTTTGTACTCTGCAACACAGCTGCAAGAGGCAGGAGTCAAGTTTAAGGTGAGTTCAAACAAAGGTTTATCTGGCTTGAAATTTGAAAATGGAGTGCTGGAAATCCCATGCTTTGAATTTTATGATACAACGGAAGCTCTTATTCGAAACATTATGGCATTTGAGCAAACTTGTTGTATAAGAAACGGATATGTTACCGATTACTTTTACATGTTGGATTTCCTTACAAAGACTACCAAAGATATGGATTTACTTTGTGATAATGGAATCGTGGATAATTATGTAGGCGATAACAATGCAGCAACATTGATTGTTAACAACCTTCACAAAAATATCTTATGGGTAGGTCTGAATACTGATTATTGTAAACTCTGTGAAAGTTTGAATGCATTTTATAAGGACCCTCGGCACATATGGAAGGCAATACTAAAGCAAGATTATTTTAGCACTCCTTGGAGAACTGCTACTACCGTGGCTGTTGCTATCCTTTTCGTTCTAACTTTCATACAAACCGTTTGTTCTATCCTCCAAGTATTATAGGTTTAAAGCTATTGTAATTTTGGATGGTTGTTTGATTTCTTTGTGTCAAACTTCTCATCTTTAGCTATTTTTGTCGAAGTAATTGAATTTGCTATTGTAAAATGTTAGAGATATATTAGCCCATTAGCATAGGCCCAAGCCTAATTCTACTTTGTGTGCAAGCCAAGTCTCCTACTTGTACTAGAAGTCTATTAGTCTAGGGTTTAGTCTACTATATATACACATGTTATGATTCATTGTAACACAGGATTTGTACTACACTATAATATATTATTGATGTAGCCCTTTAGGGTTTCCTCCGTGGATGTAGGCCGTTAGGCTGAACCACGTAACCCTCGTGTGTTATTGTGTTCTATACTCTATGCTTTCGCTTCCGCATCCATACTAGCATATTCAACATGGTGTATCAATGCTAATATTTAACATGGTATCAGAGCCACCTTCTTGTGGTCATGGTTTTCTGTCCTTGCATTATATTTAAGAGCAATCTTTGTCTTTCTCGGTGTATTTTTCGCTGCGTTCATCTTCTTTGGTTTCCTACTGCTGCCATCAAAACTCTCCGGCATAGTCAAGCCATCGTCAGAAGTCGCATCAACACTGCAAGACCATTGCCTTACTTTCACAGAGCCAAATTTCATTTAAGGGACCTTCTCAATTTTATCAAATCTCAAGATTTTATCAAACTTCCATCTTGAGTTTGAGAGGGGGTGTTAGAGATATATTAGCCCATTAGCATAGGCCCAAGCCTAATTCTACTTTGTGTGCAAGTCAAGTCTCCTACTTGTACTAGAAGTCTATTAGTCTAGGGTTTAGTCTACTATATATACACATGTTATGATTCATTGTAACACAGGATTTGTACTACACTATAATATATTATTGATGTAGCCCTTTAGGGTTTCCTCCGTGGATGTAGGCCGTTAGGCTGAACCACGTAACCCTCGTGTGTTATTGTGTTCTATACTCTATGCTTTCGCTTCCGCATCCATACTAGCATATTCAACATGGTGTATCAATGCTAATATTTAACATAAAATACATTATTTTTGTGTTTCCACATCCTTGTAAACTAGTCCTGTATACTCAGCCAATAAAATATGATGTTTGAGCAAATTGCTTAGATGTCTAAAAGCCAACCATTATTAATTGCTTGGATTCATGCAAACAAGGTCTTCAAACCAATTTGTACCAATCTCTTCGGTGTTTAATTTAAACATCAAACAAGTCACATGACTCAATGTTGCCACCAAATTTTTCATATAAAATATGAATCCATGAACAAACCCAATATCTAATGAATTTGAGCCTCAGAGCACTCATAGTAATAAAGCTAAATAGTTATATAATTATTTAGTTTCACTGTTGTAAGTGCTCTTAGAGAGTAAAAAATGCAAAATCACAAACCTAAACCAAGAGAAGGACAAATGGGTAAATACACTTGCAAGTAGGGCATTTGACCCATCTCTTTAACACTGCGACCACCATTAGCTATTAGCATTAGGTCATTCGTGCCTAATCTTTGACAGATGTTGCACCCTGGCGACCGCACATTGCTATGAAAGTAATAAAGCTCCTTGCATTTTTTACGTACCTATCTTAGTATCTTTGTTCTTGAATTTCTTTGTTGGTGATTGAACTCTCTACATATCTTACAAATGAATATTAAGATCATGTTGGTGCCTTCACAGTACTTAGACTCAACTCCATCGTCCTCATGTTGGATCAGAAAATATAAAAATAATAATAATAACAAAACTAGAATTTTAATTAATTCCAAAAACAAATATAGATTATTACCAAAATTTCTAAGCCAAGATAAAAATCACTCACAATAAGACAAAATTTTGAGTGAAAAATTCTCGCTCAAAACTACGTAACAAACTTTGAATAAATTCACTTTTATAATACAATTACCATATATATATATATTCTCAAGTTTATGCTTAAACTGACATGTAATAATATCTTCTATAGAAGAATTAGTATGAACTCGCCCAAGATCTTCACCAAATCTAACTCTTTGTGTTTGTAATACCCAAAACCTATGCTTAGAGGAAAACCAAAAATTATCTATACTTGTGTACGTTTCAAGACTAGAGAAAAAGAACGTGGTTCCTAGTAACTCTAATAGGATTCTTATCCGTCATGTAACTCAATTTCTTGCCACAAAATCAGACTCTGTGGACTGGATCGATTGCGGTGGACCCAAAACCTCCAACTAGCTAGTTAAGCACATTTTTTCAAAACTTCAAACACAAGTAGTCTTTCACATGCGTGCATGCATGTGAGCGCGCGCGCGCACACACACACACATATTTGCTACTTAATTTTCGTTTTTAATTTTATTTTGGCTAAATTGCAAACTACGTCTATAGCACTAAAGTTTGAAGATTTTTGAATTTTGTACCTTAAAGTTTTAGAGGGTGTTTGGATTGGGTGAAAAGTGAGTTATATAACTAAGTTTTCATTACCCATAATCCAAAACACGTGGGACCTACAAGAGAATTGTTGTTTGGCAAGATTTTTGAGTTATGTTTTCATCACTCTCTCCTTTTTTTTTTTTTTTTTTTTTACATCATCGCCATTCTGTTTTTCTTTTTCTTTCTTTGTTTCTTCGCAGCTACTTCTGCTTCTTCTTCTTCTTCTTCTTTTTCTTTCTTTTTTTTCATCTTTGCACACCGATTTTTTCTTTCTTTCTTCACACCGATTTTTTTTTTTTTCATATTTTTTTTTCTTGATGGGTTGTTATAGTTTTTTCTGGGCATTTTTGGCTTTCATTTTCGGGCTAGATTATTTTATTTTTTATTTTTTATTTTATTTTTTTTTGTATTTCTGGGTTTGTGATGTTTGTGCTATTTATTGGGTTTATGACATGAGATTAAAGCTTCGAATATTAACACCAAACCCTTAAAATTGAGATTTTTTGGCTTCATTTTATGAGATCAAAGCTTTTTTTTTTTTTTTTTCCACTTTGCATTCTTTTTTTTATATTCAGGTTATAGCTGTTGGGTTTTGTTTAAAGAGATGAAGATGCAAAAATGGAGAGGGTGCATTTTGCTGAGCATTAATTTTTGTGGGTCCCACAACTTTACTTAAAATTGAGTTTTTGAATTGATATACCTGATGAGAATTTCCAGCCAAACACACTACCAATAGAGTTATGGGAAAATTGAGTTAGAGATATGGAATTGGGTGGTGAGTTTGAGTGTTGAGATATGAAAATTGAGTTAGCGCCAAACCAAATAGGCCCTTAAAATTTGGATTTCAAAATTTTAGCAATCCTTCCATGCATATTTTCTATTAAGTGCCGCATAAACTTGTCATGAATGTTTAGTTAATTCAATAAAATGATGTCATGCTATTTTTATTATGTCATGTCATTTTTAATTATTAATTTTTTTTTTAGGATATGAAAATGATCGATGTGGCATCATTTTATTGAAAAAATTATACATGCGTGGCAAGCTTATATAATATGGACGGAGGGTAAAATCCAAACAATCCCAAACTTTTGAGGTGTGGTTTGCACTTTACCCTTCTATCTTTTAATTCCCTTCTTTCTCATCTCAAATCAACAGAATTATTCTTATGTCATCTAGGGTCAAGGTTAAATTTGTAAAACAATATTAAGTGTAATATTTAGCAAGCTAGAATTCTACCTCTTGTTGAATTCCTGAAACAATATTAGTTTCATGATTTCTCATTTTTATAATCTAAAACTACTCAAGCCACTGTACTTAACAGAATTCTTTTATTTTTAACATGATTTTTTTTTCTATTATTTTTATTTATTTTTTTGTTATTGAAATTCGCTGATATTTCTTACTCCAAGTGAAGCGTACCGTTAAAATGTATTAAATTTTTCTTAGATTTTTTTTTTCCAGGTCTTGAATTTCTAATGATTTATATGCAGACGGCCATCAGTGAGTTTGTTTACTCGTTAGATTTTTGTTTAAAAGTTTCTCTAAAATTTTCAAATAATTCTATATATATATATATATATAATTGAAAATTACAAAAAAAAAAAAATAGTCATTAAAATTTTAAACTTTTTTTAAAAAATAAAAAATAAATAAAGAATGATAGAAAGTTTATTTATTCAATTCTCCGTTTAAAATAGCAAAGAAAAGGAAGGACATTCTTCAAGCTAAACAATGGCCTTCTCATTCTCTTTACTCTTTAGCAACACTAGCAAGTGCTAGACCAACTCTATTATATCTAATAGGAAGTTAGGAACACTAACAAATGAGAAATCATGAAACTTTTATAGATTATAAAATTGAGTAGTGATAGTTGCACACAGTGTATATAGGAGACACCATTGAAATCATGTTTTCTTTAAGTTATAATTGAGAAATTTTAGTTCAAATGGATACAACAACGTATAACTCAACGTGTACAACAATAATTAGTGTATAAAAATATTTCTATGAGTCCAAGCAACTTCAATAGGATACACATCATTAGAGTTCAGTAAAGCCACAAGTGCACAAGTACAACAAGTGCATTCATCAACAATTTCTTTAAGGGTCCATTTGGTTAGGGTAATTTTAGGAGGGATGGAAAAGGAAGAGAGGAAAATTGGAGAGAAAATGGAAGAGAGGGTTGTTTAGTTGGGAGGGAAATGTGGAGGGATTTTGGTGGAGCCAGGGGTTTTCTCCTTAGGCCCACCAAAATCCTATCTCTCCAAATTGGAGAGATTTGAGGAGAGCAAATAGGGGACGAGAGGAGGTTTGAGAAAACACGAAAACTACTCCTCCCACCCCAGAGTGTGTTAACACTAGTTATTTGTTTGTTTTGTTTTGTTTTGTTTGTTTGTTTGTTTTTTTTTTTTTGGGTCTGCCAACTTGTTTTTTAAATCAACGGTGGATTTTCATCTCTAATACAATATCTATCTATCTATATTATATATATAAAAGAATTCTCCTCTTTCAACTGGACTTTTATGTGGTTCAAAAATATCATCATTAATGAAGGGTAATTTCATTTAAAAATAAGGTTATAAATGTCAAATAACAAATTTATTTTGAATTCAAAAAGAAAACTCCTAAAATTTAGAATTTTTTTCCCTTTACGTTCAAAAAAAAAAAAAAAATTTTACCGCTACTACTTGTCTCTAAACTTTATTCTTTTTATTTTTTTTTTAAATAATATAAATATATATATATATATATATTTCTAAATTATAATATATAAAAGAATTCTCATCTTTCAACTGGACTTTGATGTGGTTTAAAAATATCATCATTAATGAAGGGTAATTTCATTTAAAAATAAGATTATAAATGTCAAATAACAAATTCATTTTGAATTCAAAAAGAAAACTCCTAAAATTTAGAATTTTTTCCCTTCACGTTCAAAAAAAAAAAAAAATTACCGCTACTGCTTATCTCTAAACTTTATTCTTTTTATTTTTTTTAAAAATAATATATATATATATATATATATATATATATGTATTTCTAAATTATAATATATAAAAGAATTCTCCTCTTTCAACTGGACTTTTATGTGGTTCAAAAATATTATCATTAATGAAAGGTAATTTCATTTAAAAATAGGGTTATAAATGTCAAATAACAAATTCATTTTGAATTCAAAAAGAAAACTCCTAAAATTTAGAATTTTTTCCCTTCACGTTCAAAAAAAAAAAAAAATTACCGCTACTGCTTATCTCTAAACTTTATTCTTTTTATTTTTTTTAAAAATAATATATATATATATATATATATATATATATGTATTTCTAAATTATAATATATAAAAGAATTCTCCTCTTTCAACTGGACTTTTATGTGGTTCAAAAATATTATCATTAATGAAAGGTAATTTCATTTAAAAATAAGGTTATAAATGTCAAATAACAAATTCATTTTGAATTCAAAAAGAAAACTCCTAAAATTTAGAATTTTTTTTCCCTTCACGTTCCAAAAAAAAAAAAAATTACCACTACTGCTTATCTCTAAACTTTATTCTTTTTATTTTTTAAAAAAATTAAAAAATATATATATATATATATTTCTAAATTATAATATATGTAAATTATTAACCTTTATCCAAAAAAATAGAAGAGCCTCTGAGTATGCACGTGAGTGCGTGCTCAGAGGCTAGTACTATATATAAGAGAATTCTCCTCTTTTAATTGAATTTTTATATGGTTCAAAAATACTCTGATTAATGAAGGGTAACTTTATTTAGAAATAGTACATAAATGTCAAATAACAAATTTTATTATGAATTCAAAATGAGAATTCCTAAAATTTAGGATTTTTTTTCATTCACGTTCAAAAAAGAAATGACCTTATCTCTAAAGTTTATCCTTATTATTTGTTTGAAAAAAAAAATTCTAAATTATAATAGACACAAATTATTAACTTTCACCTTAAAAAAATAGACTAAGCATAAATTTAAACAACATTTTCTATTATTCCATTTTTCTTTTCAACCATATAAATGAGTTTTCCATCATCCCAACCAAATATTATGAAAGAATTAAAATCTCTTCTATTCCCTCCCCATTTTTCATCTCATCCATTTTTTTATCTCCCCAACCGAACAGACCTTAAAACAACAGTCTAGTCCAGATAGAATATAAACGTTTTGAGAGTCACTTGTGCTGTTGTGCATCCATCCAGAACGTATTTTATCTTGAGTCTTGACCCATGTGAAGAGAGCCACACGTAGCTGCCATTACATTACCTTTACAATTTCGAACTTAACAAATAACAAGTAACAACCGTAGCCCACTTTTGTAGTCTTCTTCTCCACAGCAAGAGCGACCCCTTTTTTTTTTTTTTGGGTAAGAGAGACGAAATTTAGGACTTTGAAGATTAGTTTATATATTCTAAACCCATCACACGTACTTTGCGAATGTAATTAGGCTCTTTTTTATTTTTTATTTTAAATTTAGTGAAATAATTTTGAAAAGTGAGATAGAGATTGTATCCCAATTTTTAGGATCTTTATTTTCGTGAAAATTGATAAAAGTTTGAAAGCCTAAAACTTAGGAACAACTTTAAAAATAATTAATAAATAGGGGTATTTTAGAAAATTTAAGAATTTGTGTAAGGATATTTTAGTACACAAAATGATGAAACCCAAACAAGAATCCTATTATTAATAAACTTCAAAATGAAATTTAATTACTTTTTTATTTTTAGTAGAAGTGAATTTTAATTACTTACAGTGAAAATTGATAACAGTTTGAAAGCCTAAAACTTAAGAATTTTTTTAAAAATAACTAATAGATAGGGGTATTTTAGAGAGTTTTAAATTTGTGTAAGAATATTTTAGTACACAAAATAATGAAACCCAAACATGAATCCTATTATTAATAAACTTCAAAGTGAAATTTAATTACTTTTTTTTTTTTAGCAGAAGTGAAATTTAATTACATAACAATGAATTGAGATAATAAACCAAAATAGAACTATTATAAAATTATTATAATATAATCTTAATATATTGAATTTTTTTTTTCTTAAATTGCAAATTACACCCTTAGGTGCCATTTGATATGGATAATATTTGGGAATGTTAAAAGATTCTCATATTTGATTGTAAGTCACACAAGAGAATCAGATATTAGAGGTATCTAGATTCCCACTCAATGCACTTTTTGTAAGAATGTAGATTCCCTTAAAAAAAAAAATGTGAGTATTAACATTCTTATGCATAGATAAAGTTACATTTTGTGTAATTGTAAGGTTGTAATTTACAACTATTTTATGTTAGCTTTAATTCTGTGTCAAATTTGATTGTAATTATGTTCAATCTTATGAACCCTGAATTATGTGTGGATTTTCATTATAAGGGTTGTGTGTGTGAGAGAGAGAGAGAGAGAGAGTGTGTGTAAAGACTCAAGGCAATTGAAAAGTAAAACTATTTTCGCGAGTAACTCGCAAGCAAGCTTCCAGCAAAGTGATGCATGTGCCTTGCACATGACTGAAATGTGAAGAGTTAAGACAAGATGGAGACAACTGGTTTTGCGAGTGTATTGCAGGTAAGGCATTCCCGTGAGATACCTGCAAAACATTCTATTTTGCTAAACTGTCATTTCTAATACACACTATCTGTACTTACACTATAAATACCTACATTAGCCACAGATGTTGAGGAGTGTTTTTGAGAGAAAACCCTATTCACAAATCTTAAGAGTTAGAGATTGTTATATCCACAATTCTCTACACAATTCATTGTAAATTTTTCTCAACTCCTACCTCTACATTTCCATACACTTGAGAGGTTGATAGCCCAAACACTTACCACATCCTTTCAAATTGTCAAGTGAGGTTTTGGTACTGCTAGGAAGCATTGAAAGAAGCTAGGCTTTGGCAGATGCAATCGGGCGTATTGCAGGATCTGGAGAGTTAGACAAAACACGGTTCTGAGAAGCTTTGTTGGAGTAGGAGTAGGAGCTTGAAGGGTTTAGGTGCATTAGGTAGATTAGGCTTGGAGTGTCTCTTACTACTCATGTATCCCAATTGATTGTCTAGTGGATCGATTACTACGTGGAGGGCGGCAGAGAGATTTTACGTCGAGTACTTCGGTTTTCTCTTCGATAACACATTGACATGTTATCTTGTATTTGCATTCTTCTTTCATACTCTTTTACCTTTCAGTTTAGTGTTGTGTTATATTGATTATGGGTTAGAGTAGTTTATTTTTTTTATCCGCTTGCATTTATTCTATTCTGCACTTAGTATAAGTTAGAGTAAAATTTATCGAACCGTAATTTTTAATTTGGGGGTCTAAATAGTTTTTGTGTTTTTAACATATTTTCGAGCTTTCATAAACCAACAATCTAACCCATTCTCCCTACACTTTAACCAATATAAATAAAATAAAATAAAAATATTTTTATAAATTGACAATTTAAATAATTATCTTTTTATTATACATTTTATTTAAAAAATGTTATAATATATTTTTATTGAATTTTCCATGATTTATAATTTATATTTTGTTTCTCATAATTTATTTATTAAAAATTAAAAAAATTAATGTTGTATTTAATCAAATGGTATTTTGAGAAAAATAAAATAATTCTTATAAGGATTTTTTAAATAAACCAAATACAAATATCTTTTTATTAGATTTTAAATCAAACAAAATATAAAAATAGTTATGTTTCCAGACATCTAGATTGGCAAACATTACATTCTCACGCATTTAGATACCAGAGATAATATAGATTTCCCTATACCTAACACCACCTTAAAGTTTAGAAGATTTTATCTTGTAAAATTAAAATTTTTGATTAACTTTCATTTTCATTAATAAAGTTGTCATTAAGTGCGACTCACACCATTTACATGTGCTAGTTTATCCAATTGAATCATGAAGTGTCAATTCAGTTAGGTTTTTTTGTTTTGGTTTTTCAAAAAAAAAATAGCCTAAGAAAAACTTTAAATGATTAAAATAAATTGTCACAAATTAAAATTACACAAAGTAAAAATAACATAAAACTTAATTTCTTCCCAAGATTTTTTGGGTATCCAAACTAAAATTTTCCAACGTCAAATCAATCCTAGCACAATTAAAATCACTCCCCCACACAACAATACTAATAATTTGAAAGATCAAAACCAAAACATAAATAATTCTCAATCTAACCCAATAACTAAACTAAACAGAAATGTTTTTTTTTTTTTTCTATTATTATATATTGGATATAAATTATAAATAGACTCAGTTAATCCACACTGGAACAATCAAAATACCCAAAACACTGACCGTATCTATGACTAAATCAAATAATAAAACAGTACTCATCTCAGATTCAAAGCAGAATATAACTTCAAAACGAGTTGATGCCACCTCCCATTGGCTTGCCTAGCCTGCCTTTGAAACATGCCACCTTGTTCTTCTTCATCTCTCTCCATACATTTGCACCAACTCATAAAACACTTCCTCCCACATTTATAACAAAAATCAGTCCCGCATCTGCGTCCAAAATCATAGAACCCACATTATGAAAAACAGTTCTATCTAACTGCAAAGCAAATAGATCGAGTCAAGAGGGAAACAACTAAAAGTTGTTTATGGTCGATATATAGAGATATCCAAGACAAAGTCCTAAACATATATATGTACAAATGAGATCTTTATACGTACGTTATTGTATTAAGTAATGTACTTTATAGCCTAAATGACAGAATTGAAATATCTTTTTTTTTTTTTTTTTTTGATAAATCATGTCATGTACTTCCTTATTATATATTGGATTAAAGGCACGATTAAAAAAAATGCTCTCTAAATAGAAAATCTCGAATGTCCTTAAGTAATTCATGTTCCTTAGCATATGGTTCCTTCACAAATATCAAATAGAAAATTCTTTCCAAAGTAGAAATTAAGTTGGGGCATGTTTCACCTAAAATCAAATATAAATAAAAAAAGGTTGGGCATCTTTAGTTATTTGTTCTTTCTTTTTTTCATTTTGTTGTGAAACCGAAAAGAGTAGGGTTATATGTGTCTGTCAGTTCTTGCTATGTAATTGCAATTCTGAAATAGGAAAAAGATGAGAACCCTCAGCAGTTTCCCTCACAAATCTTCAGTTGGGGGGGGGGGGGTGTGGAATGGGGTGTGGGGGTGTTTGTGGGGGGGTAGGAAATTAGTATAATTTGTTGGATTTTACACAAAACCTTTAAAGCAGAAAAAATTCAATTGAGTAGTGAAGAAAAAACAAAATAAAGCAAAAAACTTTGCCGATTCAAAGATCAAAATTCAAACAAGACTGAATACTAGTTGTTTTCTTGCTGAGATAGAGACAGGCCCTCTTATATTCAACTTTTGAAAATCACATGACAAGGAATCCAAAATACATGATACAAAATTTCTAATTAGTCAACTCTATATATATTTTCAATTTTCAAACAATAGATTTAGTAATGTTGAGATTCAGAATAAATAAAGCTTATATCACTTAATGAAATCCGTATCACCATAGCCAAACTTCTTAAACTCACAAGGTCATTATCAGAAGAATTTGCTACTATTTCTTAATAAGACAAAAGTACTATTAAAAATATTTGTTTATATGGTGGAAGCAAGAAATAGAAGAGATACATTATATCTTTGGAGTTCTGTAAGATCATAATCATAAAGGGTAAAAAATAAAAACAAAATTCTAAAAATAGAGCACTATTCATATAAATAAATGTTCATGTATGTGTATGTCTCTGAGTGAGAGAGATATTAAACCTGCATATCATATGTCTGCAGCCATTAATACGCTCCACATAGTAGCTGCAAGAAGGGCATTTGACCCACTTCTTTGACACTGCGAGCTTAAAAAACTTTTTGTCATTTTCTAATTCTTGACAGTTATTGCACCTTGGCCACGGCACATTGCATCGAAAGCAATACAGCTCCTTGCATTTGGGACACTTTGATTTCTTCACAGTTCCTCCACACTCATTAATTATCAACTCCGGACACTTTTTATTAGGGCAATAGCTTCTTTCACCTCCAACTTCTTACTATTGGGTCACAGTGTAATCTTATTAAAGAAAAAATCAACTAAGAATTTTAATTTATACAAAAAAAAAAAAAAAAAAAATCAGTCACACAGAAAACCACAAAAATTTATGCAAAAAACCCTATATAAAAAACCAAGTGACAAATTCTGAATAAATTCATTATTATAAAATCAAATATAATGTCTTCTCATTTATGCCTAATTTGAGATTCACCAATTCAATAATTTCTTTTACATAGGAATTAATATGAACTCACCTAAGATAAGATATTCTCCGTGACTGTAGCATCCAAAACAACTCCTTGCTTTCTTTGTATATATCTCAAGACTAAAGAAAAAACCTCTTGTTTTTATGTGGCCCCTCTGTCAGTATCTCACACACAAATACACATACATTTTCCTTTTAGATAAGGACCCAGCCACCTATTTTGTTCCTATTAACTCAAGGATTCTTATCTGTAACTCTCTTTGCCACTAATCATGCATCAGTGGGCTGCACTTTGGTGCTGTGCACCCAACAACTCCAACTATCTAGCGAGTCAACCACGCTTTAAAACTTCAAACACAAACATTCTCTCTAACAAACATTTCTTGGCTACCTGATTTTCGCTCTTAATCTATTCTTTTAGTTCGAATCTCATTTTAAATTCACGGAATTATTCTTATGTATGTCCTGTACTTAGCTTGGACCTTGGATTCAGAACTATTGTGCATTGAATCTGTCAACCAACAGTAGGCACGTGTCATAGTCCGTAACGGGTCTAGTGCACAGAAACATTGTACCTAATCTTTGTAAAACAATATTAAGTGTAATTACCAAGCTAGAATTTTGCCTCATGTTGAAGTCCTAAAGTTAGGTGCAAACTTCTAGTCCTTCTAGCTAACAGAATTCTTTTATTTTTCTGCTTTTGCTTTTAGTTAAAATAATAATAATAATAATAATAATAAAATTTGACATATCTCTCTAGATTTAACTTTCAGCTTCAATTGGACTAAAAAAATATAATATATGAGATTTTTTTATCTTCTATTTTTGGATCTTGATTTGCCCACTAAATATATATATATATATATATATATCCAGGGACTAAGGACCACCGATAATTGTTATGGGGTTATTCCCAAACCCAGCATAGCATGTTGGAGTGCTCGGGTAAACCTCTTAGAGTTGTGGCATCAACGGCTTGGACATGCAAATTACAAACAAGTGGCAAAAGTCTCGAAGCTTGAGGTTGTGGTCGGTCTACCTAAGTTTGGGAAAATTGAGAAGAATGTCTGTAGTCCATGTCAATTGGGAAAACAAACAAAGTCAAGCCATCCTAAAGTGAATGTGGTTGCAACTTCTCGCCCGTTAGAATTATTGCATGTGAATTTAATGGGTCCAACAAGAACAGAAAGCATGGGTTGAAAGCGCTATATTATGGTGATAGTTGATGATTTTTCAAGGTATTCTTGGGTGGATTTTCTTAGAGAGAAATCAGAAGCATGTGACAAGATGGAAAAATTGTGCAAGAAACTGATGAATGAAAAGGGAGTACCTATCATCAAAATCAGGAGTGACCATGGGAAAGAATTTGAGAATGCAAAGTTTGAAGCATTTTGCAATGAACGCAGTATCAAGAAGGAATTCTTAGAAGCAAAGACTCCACAACATAATGGAGTAGTTGAAAGGAAGAACTGGGTAATTCAAGAAATGGCTCGAGTATTGTTACTCAACAAAAACCTTCCACAGAAGTTTTGGGCTGAAACAATGAACACTTCATGTCACATTGGGAATAGGATCTACTTCCGAGCAGGAACGAAGAAGACATCGTATGAAATTTGGAAAGAAAAGAAGCTGAAGGTGAAATATTTCCGAATATTTGGGAGCAAATGTTATATTCTCAATGATAGAGAGAATCCCGGAAAATTCGATGCGAAAAGTGATGAAGGGATATTTCTAGGCTATTCATTAAATAGCCGAACGTATAGGGTGTTCAATAAGCGCACTAAGACGGTAATGGAGTCAATAAATGTGGTCATTGATGACACTATATCTGAAAAAGAAATTGATGATGGTGAAGGATTGAACCTGAAAAAGGGGAGGTTGAGGACAACATGTCACAAGATGATGATATTGAAAAAGAATCATCGAAAAAAGAGTCCACACCCCTATACCAAGAAGGAGACTAGATTAACACAAGGGCCTCTAGTCCTCTCACCCTCCGAAAGTTCAACCTTCGATCTCTTGAGATAAAGACCCTCTACCTCCAAGAGACCGTCATCAAGAGTAATTCTCAATCATCCATTAAATAATATCATTGGTGATGTAAATGAGGGACTTCGGTTGAGAAAAGGACCAAAATACAGTGCAAATCATGTGACATACAATTGTTATCTTACTCAATTTGAACCCAAGAAGGTAGAGGAAGCTCTTAGAGACAAGAATTGGATAGAGTCTATGCATCAAGAGCTACATTAGTTTGTTAGAAATGATGTATGGGAGTTGGTTCCAAGGCCCAAAGATACCCATGTGATTGGCACCAAGTGGATCTTCAAGAACAAAACTGATGAAGACGGGGAGGTTGTCCGAAACAAGTCTAGGCTAGTAGCTTAAGGATATACTCAAGTGGAAGGCATAGATTTTGATGATTTGTTTGCACCAGTAGCAAGACTAGAGTCGATTCGAATTCTATTGTCCATAGCATGTGTTATGGATTTCAAACTGTACCAAATGGATTGAAAAGTGTCTTTCTGAATGGTTTTCTAAATGAAGAAGTATTCGTTGAGCAACCAAAGGGATTTCAAGATCCTCACTTTCCGGATCATGTGCTAAGGTTAAAGAAAGCACTGTATGGGTTGAAGTAAGCACCAAAATCATGATATGATCGTCACACAACATACTTGTTGGATTGTGGATTCAAAAGAGGCCAAGTTGATCGAACATTGTTTGTAAAGAGAGATGAGAAGTCTCTCCTAGTTGCTTAAGTATATGTGGATGATATTATTTTTGGATCCACAATTGATCATTTGGCTAATGAATTTTCCGAAGAAATGAAAAAGGGAGTTTGAAATGAGTATGGTGGGGGAGCTAAACTATTTCCTAGGGCTTCAAGTGAAACAACAAAAAGATGGGATATTCATATCTCAAGAGAAATATGCCAAAAACCTTGTTAAAAGATTTGGCCTAGACTCTAAGAAACACACTTCCACTCCAATGAGCCCCTCATCAAAGTTGAGTCGGGATGCAGCAGATGTAGAAGTGGATCCAATGCTCTATCGAAGCATGATAGACAGTCTCTTATATCTCACTACTAGCAGACCAAACATTGCCTTCAGAGTAGGCATTTGTGCTCGATTTTAGTCAACCCCCAAAGAGTCACATTTAACAACAGTTAAACGAATTATCCGCTACATAAATGGCACATCTGATTATGGAATTTGGTACTCAAGAGACTCAAATGAATGCCTAGCCGGATATTCTGACGCTGATTGGGCCGGCTGTATTGATGATAGTAAAAGTACTTCAAGTGGATGTTTTTATCTTGGAAACAACTTGGTGTCATGGATGAGCAAAAAGAAAATTCAGTCCCTTTATCAACAGTCGAAGTTGAATACATTGCTGCTGCAAGTTGCTGTGCTCAATTACTATGGATGAAGACATTGCTGCTCAATTACTATTGATTGTAAAGTTGTTATTTACAACATGTATTTTGTGCTTTTATTCGTGTCAAATTTATTTAATTATTATCAATCGTTTATACCCTGTATCTATTTGGGATTTGTTGTAAGGGTTGTTGATAGAGAGAAAGTGTGAAGGCTCAAGCATTTGGAGGCTGAAGAATTTTCACGGTATGTGCGACCTAACTTCCCGCGAAGTGAAACATTGCCCTGCACATGTGAATGCAAGAGTCAGGCAGGTGGAGAAGCTTGTCTCCGAGTATCTCGCAGGTAAGGCCTTCCCGCGAGACACCGCGAGACTATCTTTTCTACCAACCTGTACTGAATGACTCACACTTTCTGTGCCTATCCTATATTACCTCATTACCACAAATTTAGGAATGCTTTAGAGAGAAAAACCCTAGCCAAACACATTGAGAATTAGAGATTGTCATCCCACCTTTCTTTATACACTTGCTTGTGGTATCTCTCAACCCTTCCCTCTCCATTTTCCATACCTTTGAGAAGGTGATAGCCCAAACACTTATCACATCCTTTGAGAGTGTTTGTGACTTTTGGTGCTGTGGAAGTATTGGAAGAAGCCAAGGATGGCAGATGCAATGGAGCTTGTTGGGATCGGAGAGCTAGACAAGAACGTTCCGAAAAGCCTTGTTGGAAGTAAGAACTTGGAGGGCTTAGGTACATCAAGTAAATTAGACTTGAGGTCTCTTGCTAACCCATGTATCCCAACTGATTGTCTAGTGGATTGATTTCCACTTGGAGGGCGGCGGAGAGGTTTTTCGTCAAGTTCTTTGATTTCCTCTTCGAAAACACATCTCGGTGTTTTCTGTGTTTGCATCCTTCTTCCCTACTCTTTTATATTCCATTATACTGCTGTGTTGTTTAGTTTATGGATTAGAGTAGCTTATTTGTTCATCCGCTCGCATTTACACTATTCTGTACTTAGTATTAAGTTAGTGTAAAATCTATCGAGCCGTAATTTTATTTGGGGGCCTAAATTGCTCTTGTGTTTTTAACACATTTTCGAGCTTTATTGATTAATATTACTATTTACTAACAGCCTATTCTAAATTGTATTAACATGATAACGAAATATCATAACATGTTTGTAATAGTTGAAATGTAGCCTACTGTAATAAAATAATAAAATATTATATTATACCCACCATAACTAAAAGCAAAAGTGTTTTGTAAATGTCATGACATTTGGTAATGTTCTTTAATGTTCTTAGACTTTCTCATTTTAAAATCTAGAAGAGCTTCAAGTTTAAGATTTTTACACCTTTGAGAGTTTTTATTAAACAGCTTTATGTCATGACAAAAGTGGATCCATTAGTTGATGGCCTCCCCGTTCAGAACTTGAACACCTTCTTCATTCAAGATTAGACACTCTTTCTTTGAAAATTGGACTAGGAAATATTCATCATAAATTTGAGTGATACTTAGCAAGTTCACTTTTAATCCCTTAATATACAGCACATCAGTCAACAAAGGCAGTCCCGAAATATCCACCGTTCCCTTTCCAAGAACTTGTGAATGACTAGCATCTCCAAACGTCACAAATCCATCTTCCTTCTCTTTAAGAGTTTTGAACAAAGATTTTTCTCCAGTCATATGCCTTGAACACCTGCTGTCAAGATACCACAAACATGAGTTAAACATTTTTAATGCGGTATGAACAAAAAGACATGCATGAGAAAGACATTCTTGACCATTAAAGCAAGAATCATTTTTCCTTATTTCATTCAAGGATGAGTGAAATTTCCTTTTTAAATGATCAAGTTTATCACATAACTGTCTATTTCTTCTCTCATATTCATAAACTAAGGACTTTGTCTCACGAAGGTTGTTATGTATATCATGGTTCCTATGAACTAAGGATTTCAACATGTGTCTAAAAATTCTAGCATGTTTCTTTGATTTAAATAACTCTAAGAGCGCATTACTAGAACAGTCTTCAAATATGCTCATTGAGTCATTTTCACAAACACTTTTACAATCCTTCATGATGGTTTTACTAAAACACTTTTCAAAACACACCAAGGGGTCTAAGATCACACTTAGGTATTAAAACTACAATAAGTGTACCTGCTCTGATACCAATTGAAAGCTCGAAAATGTGTTAAAAACACAAGAGCAATTTAGGCCCCCAAATAAAATTACGGCTCGATAGAT
The DNA here is from genome assembly GCF_002906115.3 of Quercus suber. NCBI lineage: Eukaryota > Viridiplantae > Streptophyta > Magnoliopsida > Fagales > Fagaceae > Quercus > Quercus suber. The sequence continues at coordinate 180,770 of NW_027069729.1, forward strand.
TTTACACTAACTTAATACTAAGTACAGAATAGTGTAAATGCGAGCGGATGAACAAATAAGCTACTCTAATCCATAAACTAAACAACACAGCAGTATAATGGAATATAAAAGAGTAGGGAAGAAGGATGCAAACACAGAAAACACCGAGATGTGTTTTCGAAGAGGAAATCAAAGAACTTGACGAAAAACCTCTCCGCCGCCCTCCAAGTGGAAATCAATCCACTAGACAATCAGTTGGGATACATGGGTTAGCAAGAGACCTTTCAAGTCTAATCTACTTGATGTACCTAAGCCCTCCAAGTTCCTACTCCAACAAGGCTTTTCGGAATCGTGTCTTGTCTAGCTCTCCAGATCCCACAACAAGCTCCATGTTGCATCTGCCATCCTTGGCTTCTTCCAATACTTCCTAACAGCACCAAAACGTCACACAACACTCTCAAAGAGTGTGATAAGTGTTTGAGCTATTACCCTCTCAAAGGTATGGAAAATGGAGAGTGAAGAGTTGAGGAGATACCACAAGCAAGTGTATAGAGAAAGGTGGGGATGACAATCTCTAATTCTCAATGTCTGTGGCTAGGGTTTTTCTCTCTGAAGCATTCCTTAATATTTGTGGGTAATGAGGGTACATATAGGATAAGCACAGAAAGTGTGAGTCATTCAGTACAGGTTGGTAGAAAAGATAGTCTCACGGGTGTCTCGCGGGAAGGCCTTACCTGCGAGATACTCGCGAGACATAGCTATCTCCACCTGGCCTGACTCTTTGCATTCCAACATGTGCAAGGCATATGTTTCACTTCGCAGGAAGCTAGGTCGCAACATACCTGTGAGAATTCTTCAGCCTCCAAATGCTTGAGTCTTCACACTCTCTCTCTATCACACAACCCTTACAACAAATCCCACAATAGATACAGTGTATAAATGATTGATAATAATTAAAATTAAATTTGACACGGAATAAAAGCCAACAAAATACATAGTTGTAAATAACAACTATACAATCAATATAGGTCTAAGCCCCCATCTTAAAGAGGCAACTTTCATTAATATAGTGCACAAAAATGAGAGGCAAAACATGTGCAAGACTAATTGAAAGCCTTCAAAAGTTCCTTAAATTGATGCCATGCATAACTGATTTGGAGTTTAAGGGTTATCCATATATTTGTTGCAATCAGAGAGCAGAAAAGGATAAAATTTGAGAAAAGATTGGATAGGGCCTTGCCAACTAAAGAGTGGGAAGATATGCATAGAAACGCTCCCTTAGCTCACCTTGGCAACTAGTAGCATGATATCTGATCATGTAGATCATAGGTACTCCTTATAAAACAGATGGAGGAAGCAGTGAGAGATGGAGGAAGGCCTTCAGAGTTGAAGAAATGTAATAATAACATCCCAACTGTGAATAAGTTATAAACAATAGTGTGATAATAATACAAGCTTAGAGGAAGTAGTATGTACAAAATCACAGTGAAGATAAAAGCTTGCAAGAAAAAACCTACACCTATGGTATAGAGGGGTGTTTAGCAAAGTACAAATAAATATCAGGGAAAAGAATGAGCAAGCTAACATTAAAAGTGTGGTCTAATGCGCAGGATCTCAGACTAGCTAAGGAATTCAGTAAGCAAATAAATAATCTACTAGAATCAGAAGCCAGAATAAATTATGTGGAGACATAGATTGCAGATTTCTTGACGATGAGTTGTCTTGTTTCTGAAGTTGATTGGCCTTCTTGTGATAGAAACTAGACTCTCCATGAAAGTAATCACCTACCCTCAGTTTGAATATTTTTTTTCTTGGATGAAGGGTTCGAACAAGACTTAGCTGCTAGTGTCGTTACAACAACATAGTGTCATTCTTTCAAAGCCTGAATGGTAGGTTAATTTATGTAAGAGATCCAATAGTGATAAATAGATTAGTCCAAGGCTCCCTAACAAGAAATTTAAGCAATAAGTATCAAACACATCTCTGCCGATTCTTCATCTTTGATAAATAAAAATTGAAAAAAAAAAAAAATCCATTGCAAGGATTCATTCAACATGAAAAGGCTTGAAGGGTGGCAAATGAAATCAAGGAGTGGAGATAAGGGAAAAAGACAAAGACACGAGAATTATCTAATGAATAAAGAAGAGTGAAAGTGAAAGATGAAGGGGATGAGAGATGGCCATTGTTGATCAGGAATTCCTTGAACCGTGTGTACATAAATATGATTTAATAGAGTATTAAATGTAGAGCAACTTTTATATTTCTTCTAAAAAAAAGATTAACTTGTTTATTGATTTATTTATTTGGTAATTTAAACCAAACAAGTTAATCTTATAGAGAGAGAGATATTAAACCAAACAGCCCCTAAAAGGTGAAGCTTAGGGGCTGTTTGGTTTTTTTTTTTTTTCATCACTCATCACTCCTCACTCAATTTTCGTCACTCATCACTCATCACTTAAAATACTCCAATTTCCTATTTCCACCCGTTTGGCACACTTCACTTAACTTTTCATTACTCAATTTTTCTACTTTTTTGTGGGACCCACGCCTAAGCACAATGTCGAGCCACGGTTAGCCTACCCACATAACATATTAGGACTTAAGGGGCATTTCACTCTATTTTTCCCCTTCAGCCCACATATTCTCCCAGAACCCTCAACAAACCCAGTGAAGCTGCCGGTACAATCATCACCGTCTAGCTTAACTGCTGCTTCTTCTTTATCTTCATCTTCTATGGCTTCTTCTTCTTCAACTTGGTCTCTATTTGCTCCAATGGTGAGCTCAAAGTAGCTAGCACAATGGGGAAAAGATGAGATCTATGCGTTTTTGGGTTCTTCTTCTATGGCTTCTACAGCTTCTTCTTCTTCTTTTTTTTTTATTTTTTTTATTTTTTTTTATTTTTTTTTTTTTTTTTTAAGATCTGTATCCTTAAACCCAGTAAAAATCATGTTTTTATGTTGATTATGGATTTTTATGTTAAATTTTGAGTTGATCTTGAACTTCATATGTTTAGATTTCTAAGTTTAATTTTAGTGGGTTTTGTATGTTTCTATTTGGTGCTAAATCTAGGTTTTCTGGGGCTTGAAAGATTATAAAAAAATCTGGGTTTCTGGGTTTTCTAGGCATCACATTCGCCGGTCTGAGCTCGGGCCAGCGCGGGTTGGCTGAGGTGGGGCTACTTGGTAGGCATGGTTGGGCTGAGGGTGTGTGTGAGAGGAGCCCTAAGGCTGGATGTGGGATATTTTTGTGTGGGTTGATTTTTAGCATGAAGACTGAGAAGGAGCCGTTGGTGGGTTTGTCAAAAGTAGCGCTCGGTGTGACTTTGCATTGACAGTGGGTCTCATGCATGTGTGTTTAATTACGAAAATGTCATTGGAAACTGAGTTTTGGAAACTAAAAACACCTAAAATGTGTTTTTAGTTTCCATAACTCATCACTCAAAAATCAGAGAATTGAGTGATGAAAACAAAAACCAAACACACTTCTCAGTCATGGGTCCCACCATTTTTGAGTTATGGGTGATAAAAACAGAGTTATGAGTTATGAAAATCAAAAATCCAAACAGCCTCTTAACATTCATTGTTATAATGATTTTATTGAGCCACATCAGCATAGTATTTCATTCAATTTTGATCCAGTTCCGTCCACTTTGGTCAACTTTTTTCTATTGGTCCATTTCGGTCCCGTTCAGTTCATTCAATCCAATTTAATCCATTTTCTCTACTTCGATAATGCTTTGGGAGGAGAGATTTGTGCTTCATCGAAATTCTCAACGTAATGTTGGTATATTTTTTATAAATATTTTTCTTATGTTATTATCTAATTGCTGAAACTAAATCTTCAAGTTGGTACTTGGGAGTTATTAGCAAGATGTTCACATGCAATAATCATATATAGAAATAGTCTATGGATTCGGAGTTTCATTCGGTAAAAATACTATTGGTTGTAGCAAACTAAAATAAGGTTATTCCGGTTATAAAAACATCAATTTTATATAGTGACCTGTTTTGCTTTTGGGATTGATAATTAAACCATTGTAGTGATTTTTATTTTGAACAGCTCTCTATCAATTTTCCTCATGTCCCCATATTGCGTATCCCTTTCTATTCTAAATTTATTTTTTCGACGAATATTATTTGTGTAATATCTTAAACCAAGGCCAACTATATAATTGGACTAATTAACACTAGGCTTAAAATTGGTTTGTGGGTTTGGTTAAATAGTGCTCTAAGGGTATTTGCTAATAGATCATTTTAGGAAAATTTTGATACTACTTTCATGAAAACATATAAAAAATTGTCAAAAAATCAGATATTTTTTTCCATAGAAAATTTCTAAGAATATTTTCTAAATTAATGCTCTTCGAACATCCGTTAACTTTTTCCTTAGTTTATTAGTAAAACTGGGATGAACTTAGTCTAAATAATATAACATAGGTAACAAAATAAGAATAATGAAAACAACCAACACGAGAAGCAACAAAGGCAAGAAGTCATAGCACTCTACGCAGTTGCACCAATGTATAGTTGGCTTCCTTCCACATTTATAGCAAAACGTAGTACCGCATCTGCATCCAGAATCATAGAACCTACATTATGAAAAATAATTCTATATGTCTAAATGTGAAGAAAATATTGATCGAGTAAAGAGGAAAAGAAAACAGGAACATAAAAATGGTACTATATAAGTAAAATGAAATCTTTTGCATAGGTTATATCAAGTAAAATGCTTTATAGCCAAAGTGATAGAAAAGAAATCTAGTCTTTTAAATTTCTTTTTTCTAACAGGGTATGTCACGTATCTCATTAAACATTGATTTTTTTTTTTTTTGGGAAACATACATTGAAATGTAAAAATGAAAAAGAAAAGGAAAGATACTATATAAAAGATTAGCAAAAGTTTTTAGATTGGGTTTGCTATCAATGCATGCCGTACAAAAATACAATTCTCTTGCTTTTCTTTTTCTTCCCATTTTTGGTCTGGCCCAACCCGTATTATAAATCTGTTAAAAGTAATTTCCATGCACCTTTCTCAATTAACAAACAATTAGCCATACGCCAAATGGAAATTGCTCTCTAATGGTAAAGTTGAAATTAATTTGGGGAATGTTTGGTTTTTGTTCTCTATTTTATTTTTATTTAAGTGAAATGAAAAGAATATGGATATTTGCGTCAGCCAGTTCATGCTAAATTAGATATGAAAGAGTCATCCTGTGGAATCAATAAGAATATGTTGGTACTTTTGAGATGAAAAAAAAACTAAGAATATTTCGGCAGAATCCCACAGAAATCTATAATGGAATGGATTAAATTATTTGTTGGATTTTAACCAAAGACTTTAAATCATAAAAAATTCAATAGCAGCCAAAAATAAAATGTGCTGAGTCAAAGATCAAAATTTAAAGGCTACCAAAAACAGTTGTTTTCTTCAATCAAATGCTTTAGTAGTGTTGAGATTTAGAACTCACTAATCGGGTCACTTTTAAGATGAATTTCCTGAATGGTTTGTTAATATGACAAAACTACACTTAAAAATATTTGTTAATATATATGGGCAATGGGGGGAAACAAGAAAAAGCAATAGAAACTTTTAAACTTTGGAGTTCCCAATTGAAGATCATACTAAAAAAATGTCAAAATAAAACAAAAATATAAAAGTCGATCAAACCTGCATGACATATGTCTGCAGCCACTAATACGCTCCACATGATAGTCACAGGTAGGGCATTTGACCCACTTCTTTGACACTGCGAGCTCCTTAAAAATTTGATCATTTTCTTCTATTCTTTCGCAGTTGTTGCACTCTGGCCACTGCAAATTGCATTGAAAATAATACAGCTGCTTGCATTTGGGACACTCTAATAGGGTCACTTTTAAGATGAATTTCCTGAATGGTTTGTTAATATGACAAAACTACACTTACAAATATTTGTTAATATATATGGGCAATGGGGGGAAACAAGAAAAAGCAATAGAAACTTTTAAACTTTGGAGTTCCTTGAAGATCATAGTAAAAAAATGTCAAAATAAAACAAAAATATAAAAGTCGATCAAACCTGCATGACATATGTCTGCAGCCACTAATACAATTCACATGATAGTCACAGGTAGGGCATTTGACCCACTTCTTTGACACTGCGATCTCCTTAAAAATTTGATCATTTTCTTCTATTCTTTCGCAGTTGTTGCACTCTGGCCACTGCAAATTGCATTGAAAACAATACAGCTGCTTGCATTTGGGACACTCTGATCTCTTAACAATTCCTCCACATTCATTAATCACCAACTCCAAACACTTCTTATTAGGACAATAACTTTTTTTATTGGGTTGAATAGCCAAATTGCAAAGAACATCACACCATTTCACAAAAAGAGATTTGGGTATGATTTTCCGGCAGGTGTGAGGGTCTAAAATCTGCTTACAAGTGAACCAATAAGGGCATCTTATCTCGGCAACATTGTCTTCAACCCTTGCAATGATGTGCTTGACAATACAGTCTGTGCATATAGAATGAGCACACCTATCCTTGTTCACGAACATCTCTTTTGATGACTTGAACTCTATGCATATCTCACATCTTTTCCGGTTGCTAGACTTCAACTCCATCCTCCACCAATCAGCAATTTAATCAACCACACTTAAAATTTCAAAGAGCAACTTTCTCTCGAACAAAACTCTCTTTGCTACCTAATTTTCTATCTTAATTTTTCTTTATTGTTCTCTTCTTTCGCATCTCAAATCCATGGAATCATTCTAATCTATTTTAAGGTCAAGGTTAAATTTGTAACACAATAGGTCTAGTTTGTTAGCTAGAATTCTACCGGATGATGATAGCCCTAAAGTTGATGCGAACTTCAAGCCTAACTATCTAACAGAGTTATAAAATCTTCAATTTTCTTTTGAATAATTCTATTACCACACACTTTTAAATATATTTTTCGACAATTGTCCTACACACTTTTTCATAGCTCTCTTACAATTACAAACTGTGATTGACTGTCTATCACTATGACGTATAGGTCTGTTCAATGTATTTTGGAGTCTAAGATGAAAAATTTAAGTGAGTCTTTTTTTTTTCGTTTTTTTTTTTTTTTTTGAGAAGCTCCTATCTTATTATCTTATGATTCTTATTTACTTCTATATTTTGATCTATATTGGGCTAACATGTCAACTGTATCAAGATATATATATATATAGTATATATATATTTTTGGTCCGTAAAACAACTCACAGCTTTTTAAGAGTCTCCTTACACGGACGGAGCCAGACAGGCTTGTTATACTTGTTAGTAATATTAATCAATGGAGGTCTAAGCTCCTATCTTAAAGAGGCAATTTCATTAATATAGTACTGCACAAATGAGAGGCAAATTAAACATGTGCAAGAGTACTAATTGAAAGCCTTCAAAAGTTCCTTAACTTGTTGCCATAGCTGATTTGGGGTTTAAGGGTATTCGCATATACATGGTACAATCGGAGAACAGACAAAGATAACATTTGAGAGAAGATTGGATAGATCCATGGCAATTGAAGAGTCGGAAGATATGAATAAAAACGCTTCCTTAACTCGAATAGTAGCAATAAGTTTTTATTATTATTATTATTATTATTATTAAAATAGTAGCAATAAGTTACCACAATATCAAAGCAGATCTCTGATTCCATTTCATCATTGATAAACAAAAATAAAAATAAAAATAAAAATAAAAATTAGAGTTAAAATTCATTTAATATGAAAAAGGGATGCTAATTATGATGTTAATTATGCCCAAAGTTTTATGGTTTTTATTTTGTGTGGTTCGGAACTGGCTCAGTTAAGAGAATTTGATAAACAATAATAACAAGATAAGAAAAACAAGGAATTTCACATGAAAAGTGATATGTTCATAATATTTTTACAACATTCACAACAAATAGATAGTAAATTGTTAATGGTTTTAATTTGAATCCACCACTTATTTTTTTTTTTTTTTGACCATCTATAATGGTGCATAACAACTTATTACTTAAAATTTATTATGAAAGTATTGTAAAAATATTGTGGATCTCAGTTCACATTAAATGTAAGTATCGGAAACAAAGAGGAAATGTTAAATTGGTCTTGTACTCTAGTGAAATAAAGTGTATTGAAGACTTTTCAACCTTGTCTTCTTAGTATTTATGTGTATTGAAGACTTTTCAACCTTGTCTTCTTAGTATTTATATGTTGCTTCTGATGATTTATTCCTTTAGAACATGTCATAATGTGAATGCATCAAACATCAATCCTTTGGTTTTATTCAAAAACTAAAAGACTCATTCAACGTCAAACCAATGATAGTGAACCAATTGTGGCAGCACTTTACAGTTTTTATTTTTTTATTTTTTATTAAAGCTCTTACACGTGTCAATCTTAAAATCTTGCTGACATGGAAATTTTAATTTTGGTGTAAATAGGTAATGCCCAATAACGCTAATATCCGTTATATCATATTTGGCTAAGACAAATATGCTTTTTAGTTGAGAAAATTCATTTTATAATTAAGATTTTATTTTTTGGATTCAACTATTCGACTAATGTCATATGATTAAGAAAGGTGCTATGTCTATAATATTTTTACAACATTTTTACAACAAATCATAGGTGGTTAGTTGTTACTGGTTCAAATTTGAACCTAACACTAAAATTACTTTTTTGCCATAATAATAACAACCAGTAACAACTTGCCACTTATGATTTGATGTAAAATGTTGTAAACAAATCATTTTTCTATGATTAATGCATTAATCACAGGACAATCTTTACACCTCAAATGGAGAGAGAGAATCATTTTCTAATTTTGCAAAAGCTCCTTTTTCTAATTAAGCCCGTTTTTCTTTTTCACCATAACTTGTATATGCATGAATGATCGATGAATGTAATATTGGAATTCTAAAATTGGCCACTTACCCTTAAAAAATTCTAAAACTTTAAGTTTTGTTTGGCATATATTTCTGTATTGGCCTTAAGATGAAGAAGTTCTTACTTCTTAGAGCTTTTGCTTTGAGATAGTTTTGTTTTGTTTATTATATACACTAGTATGTAGCCCCGTGCTACCGCACGGGAATGGATATATTATTAATCATGAGTTTATTCATGTTTAAAAGACTCAATTAAGTCTAAATTCATATTATTAACCAGAAAATTTCATTAACAAAATTTAGCAGTATATATATTTTACACAGAAAGATGAACCTTGGTGACAATGTTTATCCAAAAGATCTATTCACGCTTTTGAATCTTCAATCTCTATTGGTGATTGAAATTTTCGTAGCTTAAAAAATTAAAAAAATTAAAAAAATAAAAAAATAAATAAAAAAATAAAAAAACCCTTAGAGTTGTACTCATTTTGTAGTTTTACGATGGGTCATTTTGTAACATGATAGACATTTGTGTAAAGAAAAAACCTCTGAAGTTCCATGACTGATAAAAGAAATTATCTCCAATCTCTTTTTATAGAAAGATGAGTTTGTGCGTGTTCTTATACATCCTTCATAGTTGTATTATCACGAAGCAGGTCTAATGAATTTAGATTGGTATTACCGATTCCCAAAGCATGAGTGTTTAATGTGTTATTAATTTCATTTCATTGGCTTCTGCACATGACAACAAAAATAAAAATAATTAGATTGTACACGTGCATGGTAAAATTAGACTCTAATTTCAGATTCTAATTAAACAATTGGAATGATAATATATGATAGTAACAACAATAGAAAAATTCAAATAAAACTTCGGATTAAATTGTAACAATCTAAATAAAAAATTACAGTAGAAAGAACACTAAATTTTAAAAATCAAATTGGACACATAGCACAAAATTAAACTACAATTAGAAATTAATTTGATTCAATTTGAATTCTAAAATTGAACTTCAACTTAATATAATATATATGATTATATTTTTATCACTTTTAACAAATTAACAAAATCTTAATTTAGACACACTAAAATCTATTAAAAAATAAGAACTGATCATTGAGCTTGGAATCTTCTTGGAGAATTCTAATTAAACAATTGGAATGATAATATATGATAGTAACAACAATAGAAAAATTCAAATAAAACTTCGGATTAAATTGTAACAATCTAAATAAAAAATTACAGTAGAAAGAACACTAAATTTTAAAAATCAAATTGGACACATAGCACAAAATTAAACTACAATTAGAAATTAATTTGATTCAATTTGAATTCTAAAATTGAACTTCAACTTAATATAATATATATGATTATATTTTTATCACTTTTAACAAATTAACAAAATCTTAATTTAGACACACTAAAATCTATTAAAAAATAAGAACTGATCATTGAGCTTGGAATCTTCTTGGAGACGCCAATGAAGCGCTAATGTATGAGAGTGTGAAGTAAGGAAGAGTGAGATTGAACATTGTGTTTGAACCTGGCCTTGCTCTAAGAAATCCGTAAGGAGGAGGAGAGGGCAGTGTGTGGATCTAGTTGGTAGAGGTTGAGAGAGGAGGAAACATGGGATGACGACATGGAATTAGGAAAAGATGATGTTTTACTTTTATAGTTTTTCTCGTTGGACTCCTTGGTTCTGATTGTAGGAATAGAAGAGCTCCAGACTCTATTGAGATCATCCATAAAAGTGTGCAGGTGAGATGTTCTTGCTTAGGCCAATGAGTATTATTATTGTGATTTTTTTGGCTTCCGTGTTAAATGTTAATGCATCATTTATTTGGGCACAAAAATTAGAAAATTTAGATAAGATACATGTAACAAAATTGGAGTCCAATTTATAATCTCTATAAAAGTGTGCAAGTAAGATGTTCTTGCCTAGACCAATGAGCATTATAATTGTGGTTTTCTTGGCTTCCGTGTTAAATATTAATTAATTCATCATTTATTTGGGCACAAAAATTAGAAAATTTAGATAAGATACATGACACAAAATTGATGTCAAATTTATAATTTTTTTTTTTTTTTTTTGAGTTTTGGTTAGAACAAGTGTCGCAAAATTGAGAATCCAATTGAAATATAATTGAATTTTCTCTTTGCTTCACCTATTATTATATATATAGATTTGTGGATCCAACGCGTGTAACAAGTTTTTCCCTTTCAAAAATCTTCCGGCCTGCTTTTATTATTATTATTTTCTGAATCTTTACAAAGTGTTCTGTTTGGGCTTAAAACAAAAACTAATAGCCTAATGGAGGCTAGAGTTTTCAAAACTAGATTATATGTATGCTAAACCCTTTTGAAGAAATTTTTTTTTAAGTACCAGGTATTACATTTAGTGCGATTGAACTAAAAGACCTGGATAACTTGAACCTTTAGATCACTCGACCAATATATAAATGCCTCAGAGTTCACAAAGGAGGACAAAGTCAGCTTACACACTTGTGCTTCAATCATTTCCTAGTTTAAATATGCTATCACATTCATGGTACGTAAGGTTTAATTAATATTTGATCTTTTCAAAAAAAAAAAAAAAAAAACTAAAAACTAAAAAAAATGCACATGATTATTGGTCAAAGAAACATTAATTGCCCTAAACAATGACAATGAACTGCCCCAATAATTGGTTTTTTAAGATGGATTAGTAGTGGCGGTTAAGGAATAGTTCTCGCATAAACTATAATACAAAAAATCGCCGTTAAAAACTACCTAGTCTTGTGTCCACTTGCAAGGAAATACATAGACTTATTCAGTGTCTCCACTCTATAAATAGACATGTTCTGATACGCAATATTATTCACACCTCAACTAAGCATTCAGCAAAAACAACCGAGCATACAGCCTCAAATATGACGAAACTTTTTACTTGCCTTCTAACTGTGGCCCTATTGGCTTTGGCATCCTCTCTTGCCTCTGCTCATGACCCTAGTTCTTTGCAGGACTTTTGTGTTGCAGTTAACAATTCCAACTCTGCTGGTATGTACCTACTCTATTATGGTTTTCTTGGAGTCGTTCCAAGCCATTTGGATTTAGTTTTCTCGGTTATTATTTCACATATTAATGAAAATTTCATGATATTGGGAATCTACATATTAATGGAATTATTCTTGGAGGTGATATTATATACATGGGATTTTTTTTTTTTTTCAAATTTACATGCATGATATATTTCAACAATTACTATTGAAGCCTCACATTCATGATATTAACAATCTTTTGTTTGCAGTATTTGTGAATGGAAAGTTTTGCAAGGACCCGAAGCTTACTACAGCTGATGACTTTTTCTTACCTGGGCTTGATGTTCCCGGAAGCACCTCAAATCAAGTTGGGTCAAATGTAACTCTTATAAATGTGGACAGATTTCCTGGCCTCAACACTTTAGGGATAGCCTTGGCTCGTGTTGACTATGCACCATATGGCCTAAATCCTCCCCACATTCACCCTCGTGCAACTGAGATTCAAACAGTCATAGAGGGTACTCTTTTAGTTGGCTTTGTTACATCCAATCCAGATAACCGTTTTATCACCAAAGTTCTGAACAAGGGGGATGTCTTTGTATTTCCAATGGGCCTCATTCACTTCCAGTTCAATATAGGAGAGACCAATGCCCTTGCATTTTCTAGTCTCAGTAGCCAAAATCCTGGGGTTATTACCATAGCAAATGCAACCTTTGGATCTAATCCTCCTATCAATCCTGATGTTCTTGCCAAGGCATTCCAACTTGACAAAAGTGTGGTTAATTATCTTCAACAAAAATTCTAGTGCAATGATGAACCATTAGTCGGTTCCAATAAAGTTTGGTAGTTTCGATTGTTGTAATGTGGAAAGTAACAATTTTTATTTTATTTTTTTTATTGAGGTGATATGATTTGAATTTATGATATTTGTTTTATAATTATTATTCCTTATTATCAAGTCAAGATACCAAATAGTGTTTAATGAGTAAATACACAACTAAACCTCAATTAGATCTTCTTGTGACTGTTAGTACTATATCACATATGTAGCATATTTTTCATTTGTTCCACATCGTATGTTTTACACAAGTTTCATATTGTTCTTACTGATCGATGGAATATAGGAAAATCAATTCCTATTGATGGTTGCTATGGAATAAAGCGATACCTTGAGAAAATTTACATCACAAACTTTCCAATGACATTTTATACTAACCCATACCTAGCAAGACATATCCATGATTGATAGAGAGAGAACTGACAAATCAAAATCTTAGATTATATGATTTTCTTAAACAAATGGAAAGTCAAAATCCCAAAACTCAAATTAGTGGTGAAGCTAGGAATTTATTTTTGGGAGGGTCGAACATAAAATTAGACGACTAACTTTTCACTATAAAATCTAAAATAGTAATGTACATACAATGTAATAATCAATATAGAAGTTAAGTACTTTACAATTCAATATATGCTACCAAAAAAAAATGTATTTACTTAAAATTAAACAATCATGAGACAAAATTGACAAGAAGATTTAATATCTTTAATCAATTATGAAATGGGCAAAGTATAATGACTAAGATAAAAAAAAAAAAAAATACTAATAATTTAAAGATTGCTAAGTAAAAGACAAACAATCATTTAAACTTCAATGAATAAAAAACATCTAATAAAATACAAGTACAACCAAATACATGTTATTTTATTTTTATGTATAAACTAAATTAAATGATAAATAGTAGTATATTTTAATCAGGTACATTTATAAATAATAATGTTATATGATATATTGATTGTTTTAACAACAAATAAATATATGATAATAAAAGAAAGAAAAAAAGAAAAGAAAAAAAGAGTACCTTTGTACCTAGGAAAGTGGGAATGCTTAAATATGCTTCACAATCAAAGGGCCTGGCCAAAATGGCCAAATACCACCATTGGCTGAAATATGTAACAATCTACAACTGTTTACAAATTATATAGGGATATACCACTATTTTGGAACTCAAGTTCCTCAAATTCGAGTTTGACGTGTAACTCGAGTTCTGAAAATTCAACTTCCATTAAAAATTGCCACCATGGTAGGCTAAGGTGGATTATTATCATTTAAAAAAGCCACCTAGAACTCGAGCTCTAGAAGCTCGAGTTCCTTGTTGATACAACTCAAGCTCTTCAAGCTAGCTAGAGTACCATAAAAATAAATTAAAACACAAAAATGTTTGAGCTCTTCAAGTTGGGCAGCTAAATAGGAACACAAAAATGCATCTTTGAGAACAAAATAACATAGTGGAACTCAAAAACAATGACAAACGAAGTAGAAACACCATATCTACCTAACCATAGAATTATGACCAAAATGTTAAAAACAAGAAAAGTAACACAAAAAACAAAGATCCAGTACTACTTAAAAAAAAAATATGGAAGGAAAGGAAAGCTGACGTTGTTGAGCAAGAAATTGGAGTTAGACATTTTTTAAGCTAAATGTTGAAGAAAATATTGAAAAGGTTGAACAAGATCAATTTTTACAATAAGTTCATGAATTTTTGTAACCTATTTACAAGGAATTCGAGCTCCACAAGCTTCAGTTCTAGGTGGCATTTTAAATTTAAAAAAGTCTAGCTCAACCACCATGGTGGCAATTTTTAATGGAATTCGAGTAACGTGTCAAATGCTTTCTCGAGTTTGAGGAACTCGACTTCCAAAATAGTGGCAGATAGCCCAAATAGTTCCAAAATAGTAGTAGATTGCTACATATTTCGGCTAACAGTGATATTTGACCATTGTAGCCCAAAGGGCCTACATGGGTACAACAAACACAATTGCTTTTGTAGAAAAATTTTTAACCATACACATGGGTGGTTGTTTATGTCTAGTTTGCTGCAATATTTATTCACTGTTCCCATTGAATGGAAGCTTTGTTACACTTTAAATTGTAAATGACAGAACATAGAGTATATAAAAACAGAAAAAGAAAGAAAAAGAAGAAGGTAGAGTTGAGCTGTTGAGAGAATGAGAGTTGAAACACCATGCTAGAGATAGAAGCAGTCAGACAAGAAAGCAAGAGAGAGACAAAGAGAGTGAGGGCGAGAGAGGGAGAGAGAGTCACCTGTGTAGAAAAATGTTTGCAACTGTGTGGTGATGTGATGCCTCCAACCTTCGATCTTACTTCTGTTTTGGGGCATGCCCTAGAAGTATTAAGATGAAATTAGATTTTTTTCCCCCCTTTTATTTGTTAGATAATTGTTAAAATAGTTGTGCATCTCAAAATTCTGAATGTCTAATTCTTGTAATTTTTTTGATATTTATATATATCACTAATTAGATTCTATCTTATTTAAAGTTATATGTAATTTTAGGCTTTCTTGCATATATTATCCAGGTATGGAGGGCCAAAATGATAATTTTCCTTAAAATTTTTAAATTAGCCAAGATAACTCCAAAACTATATATATATATAGCTAGCCCATTGTGGTTTAATGGGATACGTGAAGATCAATAGGATTCCTTGCACCTGGTTTGGCAATGGGTAGATAGATAAAGGAAACATGGATGAGTTTGAACTCTTCTTCACAATTAATAGCTTGGAAAATCTGACTTGCTTGAAAGTTGAAACCTTACGGTTATCGTGCGAGACTCCCAACTCCAAAGCGCGTTTCATAGATTGGTTTAAGCATAAAAGTTAGAGCTTTGATCTTTCATCTTTGCCTATGAGATTGACAGTCGTGTCGACATTGATTAGGAGGGAGTTTCATTCAATATGATAGCCGCGATACAATCTCACAATGAAGAATTGTCCTTATCAGCTAGTAGCTAGGCAACATGATTCAAGATAGGGTCTTATTAGGGCATATGATAATAGACTATTTTAAGAAAAAATTGATATCACTTTTATGAGAAATATAAAAAACTATCAAATTTTTCAATTACTTTTTTTTTCATAAAAAATTTTTAAAAATATTTTCTAAACTAATTCTCTTAAAATATCCGTTAACTCTTTCCTTCAAGATATTCAACATTTCGTGCACAAATTTTGCACCTGGGAAGTAAGGCCGCATCCTTTCTAATTAAACATGCTCAAAATGTCGTATCATTTGATAGCTAGCTAGAGGAGAGCCAACTTTGTTTTTACAGCAACAATTATTATTGGATCTATCCCTTATTTCCAATTAATGAAGGTTAATCTTTCCCCAAAAAAAAAAACGCATTTTCTATATATATAGTAAGATATAGAACCTACAAGTGAAAAGCATTAGAGTCACATTTCCAATAATTTTAACCCTCAGAACAGTTAAGCAGAAGTTGCATTAGTCTTGAAATCTGCGCAAATTTTATACTTGTGGAAATTATCATGAAGAGGCCTAAACTCATAGTAGGCTCATGTATATATGTATTTATATGACAAGCAAACTAATCATAATTTTACTTATAGTGCAAGTATTATAACTGTAGGAGTAGTCTAGAATTAGTTACTAAAATTATAATATATATATATATATATATATAATTTAAGTGTGTATATAAATATCAACTAGGAGTAGTCTAGAATTAGTTACTAAAAGTATAATATATATATATATATATATATATATAATTTATGTGTGTATATATATATCAACTTCTATTTAATATTTACACTCCGTTTGTTTTGATGTAAAATATTTTCAAATGTAAAATATTTTACATTGAAAATAGTTTCCGTAAAATATTTTCATTTTACAGTGTTTGGTAGCATTTGTGAAAATGTTCAGGAAATCATTTTGTAAAAATTTTCTAATCACACAACCCACTGGATCACTGCAAAGTCCAACTAGAATAGAGCAAATCAAAGCAAAATTTTGCCTTGTTGGAGCTATTGAAGCATCACCAGCAAATCCAAAGTCACAACCCAATAAAAAAAAACTGCAACAATAATCAAATCCCACCAAGCTACATAGTATACAACCCATCAAACAACCAAAGTCATCTATGAAGCCACCATCAACCCACCACCATGACAAATGAAACCCATACTTGAAACCCATCAAACAACCCATGCCGTCCATCAAGGCACCATCACTCCGCCTCTGCCATTGTCGACAAACACAAACCATACCCAAAATCCATCAGCACAAAAATCATCCACTAACCAAATCCACCATAATCCGACCCACCAAAAGCAACTCCACCACAATCTGACCACCAAAAACTCAACTCAACAATCTTAGATGAATGGTTTTAATCTTCAATCTAGGTCTTGAAGGGTGATTTTCAAAGCTGAAGAACTGGTTCGGATTTGGTAGGGAGTGGTGCCATCGGTGGTCTGTCGCTGGTGGGTGTTGTCGCTGGTCTCATTGGTTTGGCTATGGAGAGAGTTTAAGAGAGGGAGAGAAGAACTGAGAAGAAGAGGGAGATAGGATCGGGTGTGAGGGAGTGAGAGTTTTGTAAAATGTTTTACTATTGATATTTTGGTAAAATATTTTACAAGTTTTTATGCACAAACTTTGGTCAAACTGAAAATATTTTGCAACTTTAACTATATTTTATATGCAAACAAACACTTGAAAATAGGAAAATATTTTACTGAAAATATTTTACTTCGAAATAAATAGAACGTTAAACTTACCAATAAAATCTTTACACATCATATTTTCTTTAAATTGGAGAATATATATTTCCGTACAAAAATAAAATTATAATCAATAACTACCAAAATTATCAAATTTCATAGGTAGACAAGAGGGAAAAAAAATTATTACATTAAATTTTCTAGTGCATTATACATATTTATATGGCTTATTGATTAGTATACCTTATATTGGATTTATTGTGAAAATGCAGTTCATATAAATAATATAATAAAGATATAGTCACTGGACGTTTTTCATTGTGTACATTGCTTGTCAAGACAAATCACGTTAATCCTCTTACTTTTGCTTCTCTCTTTTCTCTCTCACTCACATTCCCAACAAAAATTCTAACATAGTGCCAAAGCTAGATTAATTAGAACATTAATAAACCCTATCTACATATTGTTATTTTACACATAATGTACATTTTTTTTTTCTTTAAAGTCAAACCAATAATATCATGACATATAATTAGTTATAATCAATTATTTTGAATTTCAAATTATAATTAATCACTTATTTATCGAAAGGTCAAAATGACGATTTTTCCCTTTATGATGTAAAATTATGTTTTGCTTTTCTGTTGGGTTAAACTGGCGGTTGCAACAAAGGGGTGTCTACAAGCCCATGCAGTATTGTTCTCGGAACTCAAATTTATATTGCTACGAGAATGAAGCATGCAAGAAAAAGAGCAAGACTACCGCTGATTACTACCACAGTAGCACCGAGGGTATTGCTTGACCAAGTCATTGGTAGTTTATGGCAACAACTCGTTCAAGAATCAACAGGTTCAATATTGTGAACAGGATTGTTGAAGGTACTTGGGATCGATAGGGAAAGCAAATGGTGGGAAAGAAACAAAGACCTTGAGGATATCTTATTTACACTCAAAAAACCTGAACACGACCGAAGCCAAATGTCAATGGCAAGCTTGTCCTTCACTCTATCAACATTCAAGGCTCTGTGCATCATTGGTGGACCTCACCATCATGTCTCAGGCAAGGCAAACACTATGGCTCAGGTTAGAACTCGCAACCCCATTTCTCATTAAGAACCATTGGTTCTGAAACTACAAAACAACAATGAACTGTGTCACTCCTAGAGACCAAGTTATACAAGTGACCAAGTAGAATAATTATCTCACCAGTGGCTTACTTCTAAGACAAGGACGTGTTAGACTTAGCCTTCAATCATTTCAAGTTTAAATATAGTGTATATCATTGTACGTAAGGTTTAATTATTAGTAATTGATCTTTTCAATAAAACATGTGTATGATAATTGGTCAAAGAAACATTACCTTGAACAATGACAATGAAGTGCTCCAATTAAATTGGTGTTTTAACATGGGCTAGTAATGGTGGTTAAGAAATGGTTCACGCATTACATAGAAAATATCATAGCCGTTTAAATTTACCAAGGGCGGCTTTACCTTAAGGCCAGGGGGTTCAAATGAACCCCCTCACCTGGCCATAATTATTATATATATATATATATATATAAGGAAAATTATTTTTTTCTCTAACTCATAAAATAAAATTTTGAACCTCCTAGTCCTAAATTTTGTTTAAACTCAATTGACATAAGTTTGAATAAGATTATTTTAATGCTACTTTTATAATATTTTTACAATAATTTAACAAATGGCAAGTTGTAACTAGTTTTTATTAGAACTCACAACGAACATCACTTTTTTCCTACGTGTAACAACTTGCTACTTAGGTTTTGTTGTGAAAGTGTTGTGTCAAATAGCACTACAAAAAAAATATTTAATGTTATAAGAATGTTCCAACTTTTGCTCATTCATTAAAAAAAAAAATATATATCCTTTTTTTCCAAGACTTTGGCTTATTTTCCCATATAGTAGAATAAAGTTATTTTTCCCTGCACTTTTCTTCTTCATCAACTAAAAAGTACACACTATTATAACCAATAGATCTATATCTATATCTATATCTATGATTCTTTTCTCATTCTCTATATCTTTCTTTTTCCCTTCCATGTTTTCTCAGTTTTTCTCTCTATTTGATCAAGTAGTTTGATAAATGTTCTAAAGATTCCCAAATCCAAAAATTATTTTAGTGCTTGCTCCAATTTCAAGGGACTAACAACGTGTACGGTTAAGAAGTCATACACTTCAAAAGTTAAAACTTATATCAGTTACTATTTTTTTTTCTTCTTAATTTTACATTTACAGTTAGTCTGACTCCAAGAGACTGACCACATATGTTATTAGTTATTTATTTATTTTGCATTTAATGGTTGTTTTCTTATCAATATTTATACTAAATTATATTTAGAATATTATCTCAGGCTATTATATAATGTATATAATATGGAAGTTGCGCATATTAAAAAAAGTTAATTAGTTTATTGTTTTACTTGCCCCTATGACAAATTTCTAGCTCCACCACCGCTGAACCCCCTAAAAAAGATCTTGGAGCCACCACTGAAATTTACCTAGTCTTATATGCTATTTGCGAGAAAATATATAGACCAATTCGGTGACTCCTCTCTATAAATAGACATGTTCTGATCAGCAATATCATTCACACCTCAACCAAGCATTCAGCGAAAATAAACCAAGCACACAGCCTCAAATATGACGAAACTTTTTACTTGCCTTCTAACTGTTGTGCTATTGGCTTTGGCATCCTCTCTTGCCTCTGCTCATGACCCTAGTCCATTGCAAGACTTTTGTGTTGCAGTTAACAATCCCGACTCTGCTGGCATGTACCTACTCTATTATGGTTTTCTTGGAGTCGTTTCAAGCTATTTGGATTGATTTTTCTCGTTTAGATTCAACACATTAATGAAGACCTTCTGATATAGGGAATCTAAAAAATTAAGGGGATTTAATTTTGTTTTTTTGTTTTTTTTAACGTACATGCATGACATGTTATCATCCTTTGTCATTGAAGCCTCACATTTGTGATATTAACAATCTTTTCTTTTGCAGCACTTGTGAATGGAAAGTTTTGCAAGGACCCAAAGCTTACTACAGTTGATGACTTTATCTTCATGGGGCTTGATGTTCCTAGAAACACCCTTAATCAACTTGGGTCAAATGTCACTCTAGTAAACGTGGACATGTTTCCTGGCCTCAACACTCTAGGGATAGCCTTGGCTCATGTTGACTATGCACCATATGGCCTAAATCCTCCCCACATTCACCCTCGTGCCAGCAAGCTTTTGACAGTCATAGAGGGTACACTTCTAGTTGGCTTTGTCACATCCAACCCTGATAATTGACTCTTCACCAAAGTTTTGAACAAGGAAGACATCTTTGTATTTCCAATGGGTCTCATCCACTTTTAGTTCAATATAGGAGAGACCAATGCTGTTGCATTTTCTAGTCTCGATAGCCAAAAACTCGACCCAAACCCGGACCAGACTCGACCCAATTAGCCTAAATATAAAATTTTAAAAAAAAGACCTACACACACACACACACACACACACACACACACAGATATATATATATATATGTCACAACCCTAACCTAAAACTCATTTCTCTCATTTCTTTCTCAACTCAGCTGCCTCTCTCACCTCACCCTCACTAACTCTCACTCTCACTCAGAAACTCACATCTCATCCTCACCCTCACTGTCATTCGCTCACCGACCCACCCTCACGCTCGTGGAGAAGCATAGATCTTGTGGTAGTTGCCATCTTTGTCGCGGAGGAGCACGAGATTGTTAGATCGGAGAGAGGTGTGGTCGTTTTGTTAGATTGGAGCACGGGATTGTTAAATTGGAGAGAGATGTGATGATTGGAGATGTGATGATCGGAGTTTTGTGATGGTCCATAAATGATAAATGGAGTTTTGTTTCTTCTATTTTTTGTGTTTACTTATTATTTATTTCCTGTCTAAGAATCTCATTTCAACAAGACTAATAACAATGTTGATTGATATGTGTTGCTATTTGTGTTTGGGGGTTTTTTTTTGTTCTTTTAATAAGATTTGATCAGATAGGGCCACAGATTAGGCCCAGAAGTGGCAGGACAAGGCCCACGGAGAACCGACGGGCTGAGTTTGGGGCAAAAAAAAAGACCCGTTTAGGGCCCGTGGGTCGAGTCCAAGTATCAAAAAACTTGGCCCGAACCTGACCCGTTGCCATTCCTACAAATTCACCACAAACCATGCATGAGTGATCATAAAAGTTGTTACTTTCATAAAATTGAGTTGATTATCTACGTACTACAATAATTGTACATCAAGATCATCTATGTATTGTTAGATATCTCATGTGCAACAATGACAGAAAATCAACTTAATTTGCAAGTTTTCCATGTTGAATCACCATACTTCCCAATTGACTACTTCTTCAACATCACCAAATTGTAAAAACGTTGGGACCTTTAGAAAGTAGAATACAAAAACATTTCAATTGTTCTAAAAACAAATAAAAGATAGCAATCCCAGAAGAGAACTTCAATCAAGTGTGCAAATTTGGTATCTTAAAACTAGGATTTTTGGATCAAAATTTGAGTTGGGAGGCAGCTAGAAGTGTGATCAACAACTAGCTTAGCCCCATCATGCACCAAGCTCATGGAAAGGTTAAGCCATTTTGTTTCCCCCTTGTTTAGTGTCACTTCACCCCCAAATCGAATTTAGCCTCTTAAATCCTCAAACTAACTTGAAATTTCTCTTCCTCTTTCTCCTTTTTTTTAGGGGGGGGGGGGTGTGGCGGGTGTGGGGAATAAATGAAAAGGCTTTAAAAAAAATTCAAATTCCATATTTTATCTTCCACTTAAATTTTTGTCTACAGCGTCTCTAATGGGAATTTGGATTTTTTAATTTAGAGCCTTTTTTGGGGAATTTTTTGGAACATTTTTCCAACTACTTAAGGGAGGTCAGTGTAAATAGTTTACATTTTAAAGGAAGTGGGCGTCTTATTCTAAAATGGAGGGGAGGTGAGTGTAATAATAGAAAACGTCAGGGCGGCCAATGCAATTTTTTTTCAAAATTTTGCAATTGAAGATGATGGAAATAAAATACATGAAGAAATAAAGCAAGTCAAAGCCCTAGATTTTATGATTTTCCAAAACAAATGGTAAAATAAAATCTCAAATTTAGACGAATAACTAAATAGTAGTTCCTCTAAATTAATCTTAAATTTCCTTCTTCTTGCGATTATTTTTTTTCTTCTTTTATTTTGTTCTTCTCTATTTTGAAGCTTGGAGTACAGTAATTGTTGTCTATTTACTTTTTAATTGGTGTCAAATTTTACATCACATGTTCAATTTATTTTTCTTAACTTTGGTGTCAAGTGATCATCATAATGCTTATCATTGAAGTTGAAATGATCACTTTACTAATTTAAGTAAGACTAGTTCATCATCACTATTGTTGAATGTTTTTATACAAAAGCACGACTTACGACCTAATTCTCTTTACAAGAAAAACCAAATAATATCACTTAACTCTAATATTTTTTTTAAATTAAAATTAATATCTTTAATAAATTATTTTAAAAATTTTACACTACACTTAACCAAAAAAATAGAAGAAGATTTGTTTTTTTCACATCTCATCTACATCAAAAGTTAATTGATGTTTCTAAAGATTAAAAATTATCAGTATTGTTCCGACATTATAGATTCAAAGGAGCTTTATTAGTACTTTTGAATATTGTTCTTTTTCTTTTGTGTTAAGGGAGGGTAATTTCCCTGCCATCTTTTGGCCCAATGGGAAGCTATGCTCATTTTTTTTTTTTTTTTTTGAGTAATATGGATAGCTATGTTCAATTGGATAGAACTAATTACTCTCTATAATCTTCCTAACTTGATGGCTCAGACTTTAAACAAAATATGGCTATAGATCCTCTCTCCTTTCTAATCTACTCTCCTTGTATTCAAATACACTGTATTAATTATTATTAGGGCAAGTTACAAAGTTAGCCCCTATCCTTTACACCATATTTTAGTTTAGTCCCTAACTTTTCAATTGAGTCAATTTGATTCCTAGCCTTTTTAGTACTATATTAATTTAGTCATTGTTGTTATCTATTGCATGTAAAAAGATGATGTGTCAAACAGAACAATAAAAAATCATTTTTCTTGCCACTTGTACTGCCAAGTCAACTTAGAAATAAATAAATAAATAAATAACCAAATTAAAACGTGGGATCACTAACCAAAACCATCTCCATCTCCTATCCCTAAAATCCCTAACTCTCTCTTATTCTTTAAAATTGGGGATTGCCACCGGATTGGTAAGCTAAGCACTTTCAATCAAGCTCTTTAAGGAAAATGATTATTGTGATTTGGGTCTGAATTCAATCAAGCTCCTCTAGGGAAATGATTGTTACGGTTGGGGGTTGAATGAGAATATTTATGAGACGGGTTGCTCAACGAAGAAGGTACAAGGTTTACATGGGGTAAGCCTTTCGAAATATATCAAAAGCAAATGAGATATCTTTTGCAAGAATATCAAGTTTATTAATGGAGTTGGTATACGGGTGAGTTTTTGGTATGGTACTTAATTGGTGGGAAGATTCTTGTCTTAAGAATATGTTCCTTGAGCCGTACGGAATTACAGAAGACAAGATGCCTCATTTGCATCTTATTTGGATCATGGGTGTAGTTGGAACCCTTAATTCACTAGATCGCCACAAGATTAGGAGTTTGAGTCTATTGAAAATTTCTTTGAACTATTGTACTACAACTTCGGGCCACGGGATGGATTAGATTTGTTGGAGGCCTTCAAAGGAAGGAAATTAATTTTGATGTTCATTCCTACTATTAAGTTTTTAGGGGTTTATAGGGAGATGTTTTGCTTGGAGGAGTATTGATGCACAGAGGTCCCAAGAAAGCGTGCCTTCTTTGTTCAAATGACAACCCAGTCCCAGGGTAACAGTGGATAATCTCTAGACAAGGATTATCTTGGTTCTTGATTGATGTTGTATGTGCAAGAATAATGGATTTTAGGGAGAGGAGATGGAGATGAGTGGTTGGTGGGACCTCACGTGTCTTACTTTTAATTTGATTTTTTTTAATCTGATGTGGCAATATAGTTGGCAGTGGAAAATAATTTTTTATTGTTTGGTTTAACACATCAACTTTTTCCATCCAAGGGATAATGGTAAGGACTAAATGAACACAACACTAAAATAGTTAGGGACTAAATTGACCCAATCAAAATATTAAGGACAAAATTAAAATATGGTATAAAGGATAGGGACTAACTCTGTAATTTACCATTATTATTATTATTTTTAAGGGTAATTACATTTCACTCCCTTGAGGTTTGAAAAAACGACACTCTACCCCAAACTTTAAGAGAAAAAACACTTCCTCCCCTTAACATCCAATTGAAGAAATTTTATTAAACTAATTCAAAATGTTGTGTACTAGCATGCCATTTGCTTAATGACAAGAAAAGTTTCTAATATTATCTTATTTTGTAATTAAAATTTATTATTTTTATTTTTTAATTAAAGGGTATATTAAAATATTAAGTGTGAATTTTGCTTATTATTTTTTCTTCTTTTTTCAACCAGTTATAGAGAGATTTACTCAGGCAAGTGTTCTGATGCTTGATAAATTTTTCATTTTTTATTCTAAATTTACCAATTATATTTTTACCTAACCATGGTTAAACTTTTGTTAAGAAATTCATAAAAAAATTTAGAATATTTTTAAATTATTAAGGTGGAGTGTCATTCTTCTAAACCTCAATGACAAGAAAAGTTTCAAAAATTATCTTATTTCGTAATTAAAATTTATTATTTATTATTTTTAATTAAAGTGTATTTTAAAATATTAAATGTGAATTTTGTTTATTATTTTTTCTTCTTTTTTTAATCGGCCATGAAGAGATTTTTTCTGGTAAGTGTTTTGATGCTTGATAAATTTTTCATTTTTTATTCTAAATTTACCAATCTATTTTTTTACCTAACCATGGCTAAAATTTTGTTAAGAAATTCTTACAAAAATTTAGAATATTTTTAAACTTTTAAGGTGGAGTGTCATTTTTCTAAATCTCGAGAGATGGAAAAATTATACCGTCCTCATAGTAGACTATATCACCTATCTACCGTTCTACTAAAAGATCTCTTTTAAAATTGCTACATCAGTAATCAGTTTCTGTTTAAAAAAAAAAATTTTGACTCAGCCATTTTAAACAGGTTAAAGTCTTTTAACAAAATAGTGTACCACGTTATTTGTCTACCATGAGCACGTTATAATTTCTTCTAGGATAATAGTGTAATTATCTATTATAAAAAAAATAATAATAAATAAATAAATAACTTAAGCTTAAACTAGATATATCCGGATTCGACCCGGTATATCCGGGTCTGGAAACACCGAAAACACCAAAAATTCTGAAGGGCACCAACCAGTGGAAGAAAAGTGCAATCCCAATATCTAATCCTTCTTTCTTTCTTTCTTTCTTCTGCTTCATCTTCTCCTCTTATTGGTCAATTTTATAGAACCACTCTGCTTTGTACTGATTTCACCAAATAAAAATGGCCACGAAACTGCAGATATTTACAGGACTAACCCTGGCTTCAACCCCTGCCTCTTCATTGCAGCCCTCTTCTTCTTCTTCTTCTTCTTCTTCAAGCTCTCACAGTCCACTCACGACCTCTTTTTTTGGCCGCGGAGTTATGTGCCTGTTGCTTCTTTTACTCCATGGATTATTGGGTATCGCTTAAATTTTTCTTATAAGCTTCAAATCCTTGTAGGGTTTCAATTTACACACTGTTTGGTTGCATAGAAAAAGAAAAGAAAGGAAAAGAATATTGAACTCCTTTAATCCGAATAGTAGTAGTGGGCTCGTTATACTTGTTAGTAATACTATAATCAATGGAGGTCTAAGCTCCTATCTTAAAGAGGCAATTTCATTAATATAGTACTGCACAAATGAGAGGCAATGGTACAAGAATACTAATTGAAAGCCTTCAAAAGTTCCTTAACTTGTTGCCATTGCTGATTTGGGGTTTAAGGGTTATTCGTATATACATGGTACAATCGGAGAACAGACTAAGATAACATTTGAGAGAGGATTGGAAAGATCCTTGGCAATTGAAGAGTCGGAAGATTTGAATAAAAACGCTTCCTTTACTCGAATAGTAGCAATAAGTTACCACAATATCAAAGCCGATCTCTGAGTCCATTTCATCTTTGATAAACAAAAATAAATTAACATGAAAAAGGGATGCTAATTATGATGTTAATATTGCCCAAAGTTTTATCTTTTTTATTTTGTGTGGTAATTCGGAATTGGCTCAGTTAAGAGAATTTGACAAACAATAATAACAAGATAAAAATAACAAGGAATTTCATATGAAAAGTGATACATCTATAATATTTTTACAACGCCCACAACAAATAGATAGTAAATTATTACTAGTTTTAATTTGAATCCACTATTTAAATTATTTTTTAGATAAATTGTAAAGTACAAGTTTGGAGTTGCCTAAATTTTACACTTTGAAGTTTGAAAAGAAAACTAAGAGAAAATGTTAAATTGGTCTTGTAGTCTAGTGAAATAAAGTGTATTGAAGACTTTTCAACCTTGTCTTCTTAGTATTTATATGTTGCTACTGATGATTTATTCCTTTAGAACATGTCATAATGTGAATGCGTCAAGCATCAATCCTTTGGTTTTATCCAAAAACTAAAAGGCTCATTCACCGTCAAACCAATGATAGCTAGTGCACCAATTGTGGCAGCACCTTACAGTTTTTTATTTTTTATTAAAGCTCTTACACGCGTCAATCTTAAAATCTTGCTGACATGGAAATTTTAATTTCGGTGTAAATAGGTAATGCCCAATAATGCTAATATCCGTTATATCATATTTGGCTAAGACAAATATGCTCTTTATTTGAGAAAATTCATTTTATAATTAAGATTTTATTTTTGGATTCAACTGTCCAACTAATGTCATATGATTAATGCATTAATCACATGAAAATCTTTACACCTCAAATAGAGAGAGAATCATTTTCTAATTTTGCTAAAGCTTCTTTTTATAATTAAGACCATTATTCTTTTTCACCATAACTTGTATATGCATGAATGATCGATGAATGTAATATTGGAATTTCACACTTATCAAAAAAATAAAAAGTAAGGAATTTCATCACTTGTGGCTACAGTTTGCAAATCAACATGGTCGACGTTGCTTCAACTAATGCTGAGTTAAGATAGTTAATACGGTCAACCATCTATGATATGTAGATGGAGACCATCCAAAAAATAATTGTTAAATGTATTATAATTAGCAACGTGATGTGTTATATTATGTTGTATATGCTAGAGTAGGGGCGGAAAGGGAAGCATAGAATTGGAACAACAAGAATACGAGGATTACATGGTTCAGTCTTGTCGACCTACATCCACGGAGGAATCCCCTAAGGGCTACATCTTTATTGGATAAGAGTGTAGTACAATAACCTATGTTACAATGAACTCTGACATGAGTATATATAGGCGATTAAACCCTAGACTACTAATACAAATAGGAGTGAGCTTGGGCCTATTGCATTGGGCTAATATGTCTAATATATCTGTAACAATAATAATAATCATTAAAGAGTTAGATTTTTTCAAATTTGGCTGCTTACCCTTAAAAAATTCTAAATCTTTGAGTTTTGTTTGGCATATATTTCTGTATTGGCCTTAAGATGAAGAAGTTCTTACTTCTTAGAGCTTTTGCTTTGAGATAGTTTTGTTTTGTTTATTATATACATTTGCGGACCCAACGCGTGTAACAAGTTTTTCCCTTTCAAAAATCTTCCGGCCTGCTTTTATTTTTATTATTTTTTTGAATCTTTACAAAGTCTTCTGTTTGGGCTTAACACAAAAACTAATAGCCTAATGGAGGCTAGAGTTTTCAAAACTAGATTATATATATGCTAAACCCTTTTGAAGAAATATTTTTATAAGTCCCAGGTATTACATTTAGTGCGATTGAATTAAAAGACCTCGATAACTTGAACCTTTAGATCACTTGACCAATATATAAATGCCTTAGAGTTCACAAAGGACGACAAAGTCAGCTTACACACTTGCGCTTCAATCATTTCCTAGTTTAAATATGCTATCATATTCATGGCACGTAAGGTTTAATTAGTATTTGATCTTTTCAAAAAAAAAAAAAAAACTAAAAATGCCATGATAATTGGTCAAAGAAACATTAATTGCCCTAAACAATGACAATGAACCGCCCCAATAATTGGTTTTTTAAGATGGGCTAGTAGTCGTGGTTAAGGAATAGTTCTCGCATAAACTACAATACAAAAAATCACCGTTAAAAACTGAGTCCAAATCCTCTGTCTCATCAATTGTGCTCCACTTCATGCTCCACCAATAAAATTTGGACAATTAGTCTGTCTCATTAACGCTCTAATTTCATCTTAATACTTCTAGGGCATGCCCCAAAACAGAAGTAAGATCGAAGGTTGGAGGCATCGCATCACCACACAGTTGCAAACATTTTTCTACACAGGTGACTCTCTCTCCCTCTCTCGCTCTCACTCTCTTTGTCTCTCTCTTGCTTTCTTGTCTGACTGCTTCTATCTCTAGCATGGTGTTTCAACTCTCATTCTCTCAACAGCTCAACTCTGCCTTCTTCTTTTTCTTTCTTTTTCTGTTTTTATTTACTCTATGTTCTGTCATTTACAATTTAAAGTGTAACAAAGCTTCCATTCAGTGGGAACAGTGAATAAATATTGCAGCAAACTAGACATAAACAACCAACCATGTGTATGGTTAAAAATTTTTCTACAAAAGCAATTGTGTTTGTTGTACCCATGTAGGCCCTTTGGGCTAAAATGGTCAAATACCACTGTTAGCCGAAATATGTAACAATCTACTACTATTTTGGAACTATTTGGGCTATCTGCCACTATTTTGGAAGTCGAGTTCCTCAAACTCGAGTAAGCATTTGACACATTACTCGAGTTCCATTAAAAATTGCCACCATGGTGGTTGAGCTAGTCTTTTTTAAATTTAAAATGCCACCTAGAACTCAAGCTTGTGGAGCTCGAATTCCTTGTAAATAGGTTACAAAAATTCATTAACTTATTGTAAAAACTGATCTTGTTCAACCTTTTCAATATTTTCTTCAACATTTAGCTTAAAAATGTCTAACTCCAATTTCTTGCTCAACAACGTCAGCTTTCTTTTCCTTCCATTTTTTTTTTTTTAAGTAGTACTAGATCTTTGTTTTTTGTGTTACTTTTCTTGTTTTTAACATTTTGGTCATAATTCTATGGTTAGGTAGATATGGTGTTTCTACTTCGTTTGTCATTGTTTTTGAGTTCCACTACGTTATTTTATTCTCAAAGATGCATTTCTGTGTTCCTATTTAGCTGCCCAGCTCGAAGAGCTCAAACATTTCTGTGTTTTAATTTATTTTTATAGTACTCCAGCTAGCTTGAAGAGCTTGAGTTGTATCAACAAGGAACTTGAGCTTCTAGAGCTCGAGTTCTAGGTGGCTTTTTTAAATGATAATAATCCACCTCAGCCTACCATGGTGGTAATTTTTAATAGAACTTGAATTTTCGGAACTCGAGTTACACGACAAACTCAATTTTGAGGAACTTGAGTTCCAAAAGAGTGGTATATCCCTATATAATTTGTAAATAGTTGTAGATTGTTACATATTTCGGCCAATAGTGGTATTTGGCCATTTTGGCCAGGCCCTTTGATTGTGAAGCATATTTAAGCATTCCCACTTTCCTAGGTACAAAGGTACTCTTCTTTTCTTTTCTTTTTTTCTTTCTTTTATTATCATATATTTATTTGTTGTTAAAACAATCAATATATCATATAACATTATAATTTATAAATGTACCTGATTAAAATATACTACTATTTATCATTTAATTTAATTTATACATAAAAATAAAATAACATGTATTTGGTTGTACTTGTATTTTATTAGATGTTTTTTATTCATTGAAGTTTAAATGATTGTTTGTCTTTTACTTAGCAATCTTTAAATTATTAGTATTTTTTTTTTTTTTTATCTTAGTCATTATACTTTGGTCATTGTTTAATTTTAAGTAAATACATTTTTTTTGGTAGCATATATTGAATTGTAAAGTACTTAAATTCTATATTGATTATTACATTACAACAATTGAAATTGCCAAACTTTATTGGAACCGACTAATGGTTCATCATTGCACTAGAATTTTTGTTGAAGATAATTAACCACACTTTTGTCAAGTTGGAATGCCTTGGCAAGAACATCAGGATTGATAGGAGGATTAGATCCAAAGGTTGCATTTGCTATGGTGATAACCCCAGGATTTTGGCTACTGAGACTAGAAAATGCAAGGGCATTGGTCTCTCCTATATTGAACTGGAAGTGAATAAGGCCCATTGGAAATACAAAGACATCACCCTTGTTCAGAACTTTGGTGATAAAACGGTTATCTGGATTGGATGTAACAAAGCCAACTAAAAGAGTACCCTCTATGACTGTTTGAATCTCAGTTGCACGAGGGTGAATGTGGGGAGGATTTAGGCCATATGGTGCATAGTCAACACGAGCCAAGGCTATCCCTAAAGTGTTACTAATAACATAGAGATGGGTTCAACTTACACCTGGTGTAACTTGACAAGAGTTACACCATTTGTAGACCGTAGATTTATAATTGATCTAATGGTTAAAAAATAGCATTAAATGCTAATTGACTTACACCTCATTTACCTAATTAATAGCAATTTTGTTTGTCTCTCCTTATTTATTATTTAAAACCTTTTACATATATTCCTTTTTTTTGCCAATGACTTTACAAATATATTGTTGGAAATAAAGGAGAGATAATACCTGAATTTTCCTTGGAAATTATACAATTTGATATTACCAAAAAGAGGTGGCAGAGATGAGGCGTGGACCAAGTCACTGTCTTGAGACAAATCGTGCCGTCTACGGTATATCCGATGTAGTTAGACAAATAGTTTCTGCACGTTGCCCCCAGGATACAACAGCCCAGCCACCTTTTGCTGATTATCCTTGCGAGCCTACACTGCTCGTAGGATATAAGCTCTCTATAGTACTTTCTTTTTCC
Source organism: Quercus suber (assembly GCF_002906115.3). Classification (NCBI taxonomy): domain Eukaryota; kingdom Viridiplantae; phylum Streptophyta; class Magnoliopsida; order Fagales; family Fagaceae; genus Quercus; species Quercus suber. Next base: position 212,291 of record NW_027069729.1, read on the forward strand.
AGAAAAGTTTGTAAAAGATAGAATATTTTTTGTAAGTTGTAAAAAGTAATAGATGGTAAGTGTTTAGGACAATAAAAAAAATTGCTTTTTGAAAAGTCTACAGCTTTCTAATTAAAAAATCAAAATGTGTGTATAAAACTTTTATTTCTTTCCTTATATATAAAGCTAGACACGGTGCTTGTCCTTAGCCAAAAAATCAAGAGGATTTGATATCAATTAAATAGTCATAAAGTAATGAGATAAATATATATAATCAATGGCTTTCAATCTGTACGTTGGAAAACAAAGAAAAAGTCATAAAGCTTGAAAATTAATGCCCCAAAATTACGTTGTTGTACATTATTATAATATCATTTTGAAAGTTTCTGAATATATATATTACAATAAATTGCTAGCTATTTGACCACTTTTCATTAATCCAAATAGTAAATATTTGTATATATATATGGTAACTTATTATAACATAAAATAATTCAGCAATAGATGTACATTTAAGTGCTGAAATATCTTCCATATATGACGTTATTATGTCATATTTAAATAAGAACGTTTGAATACAAAACGTTTAGAATGGAAAGTGTATATTTGTAATAGCCAAATATGCTGGCAATTATGACATTAATATCACATTAATATTTATAAATTTCCTGATTAAAACCATTGACAAAAACTATTCAAATTTTGAATTATATTTGAATTTCAAAATTTAGCAATCAACGTATCTGACATTAAGGATAATTGATACACATAAATGAGTATTAAATAAATATAATATTTTTTATAAAAATATCCAACAAATATATTTGCAATACTTTTTTTTTTTTTTTTCTTTTAAGCCGGTCATACTCTTATAGTTTTATCAATTGTGAATATATATATATATATTATATCTTGTCTCCTTAAAAATAAGTAAATGGCTAAGTGTTGTTTAATGAGGTTTTAAATAAATGGGGGAAACCCTTTCAAAAAAAATAAATTGGCGAAACAAAGAAGAAGAAGTAATTACAACAAATGAAGAATTAAGTACATTGTTCCTTTTGATTAAAAACAGTTTGCTTAAAATCTACGACTCTGTGGGAAAAGGCACTACTTCATTACCAATTAAGAGGTGCATCAAACTATATCACTATGTTACCTGGGATCCTCGTCCTTTGTCTAAGTCCTTATGAACATGATTACTGATAACACAAACACAAAATAAAATATGCTAAGGACCACCAAGCTTCATATCCATATATTGGATCTGGAGGATTTAATATAGATTTGATAACTGCAGGCATATATAATTTCCATGAAAAATCTAAACGTAACCAAAGCAGAAAACAAAAACAAAAACAAAACAAAATGCCAACGAACTTTGGTCCATTTGATAACATCCTTTTTTTGTATATATATATATATATATATATATTTTTTTTTTTTCAAATATAGAATTCTTAAAAATGACAATATCCCTTTAATCAAGTGAAAACAACAAATAAGGAGAGAGAGAAAATGCTAGTATTAATTATGAATGAGGTGGAAACTAATAGTATTTAATGCTATTTTTTTAACTATTAGATCAATTACAAGTCTACGGTCTACAAATAGTGTAACTCTTGTCAAGTTATACCAAGTGTAACTTGAACTCATCTCAATAACATATATGACCAGTCTCTTGGAGTCAGATTAACTGTAAATGTAAAATTAAGAAGAAAAAAAAATAGTAACTGATATAAATTTTAACTTTTGAAGTGTATGACTTCTTAACCGTACACGTGGTTAGTCCCTTGAAATTGGGGCAAGCACTAAAATAATTTTTGGATTTTGAAATCTTTAGAGCATTTATCAAACTACCTGATCAAATAGAGAGAAAACTGAGAAAACATGGAAGGGAAAAGAAAGATATAGAGAATGAGAAAAGAATCATAATATAGATATATATATATATATATAAAATCTATTGGTTGTAATAGTGTGCACTTTTTAGTTGATGAAGAAGAAAAGTGCAGGGAAAAACAACTTTATTCTACTATATGGGAAAATAAGCCAAAGTCTTGGAAAAAAAGGATTTTTTTTTTTTTTTTTTAATGAATGAGCAAAATTTGGAACATTCTTATAACATTAAATATTTTTTTTGTAGTGCTATTTGACACAACACTTTCACAACAAAACCTAAATGGCAAGTTGTTACACGTAGGAAAAAAGTGATATTCGTTGTGAGTTTTAATAAAAACCAGTTACAACTTGCCACTTGTTAAATTATTGTAAAAATATTATAAAAGTAGCATTAAGATGATCTTATTCAAACTTATGTCAATTGAGTTTAAACAAAATTTAGGACTAGGAGGTTCAAAATTTTATTTTATGAGATAGAGAAAAGTTATTAAAAGGAATATATATATATATATATATATATAAATTATGGCCAGGTGAGGGGTTCATTTGAACCCCCTGGCCTTAAGGTAAAGCCGCCCTTGGTAAATTTAAACGGCTATGATATTTTTTATGTAATGCGTGAACCATTCTTAACGAGTCCAAATCTTCTGTCTCATCAATTGTGCTCCACTTCATACTCCACCAATAAAACTTGGACAACTAGTCTGTCTCTTAAATGAGACAGACTAGTTGTCCAAGTTTATTGGTGAGTATGAATAGAGCACAATTGTAACCTTTTTCATTAAATGAGATATCTCATTAAATGAGACAACTAGCATCTCTTATTAAGAGAGGCAGTTGTCTCATTTAATGAGATCTCATTTAATGATAGTTGTCCAATTTTATTGGTGAGATGAAGTGGAGCACAATTGATGAGACAGAGATTTGGACTCCTTAAAAACTACCTAGTCTTGTGTCCACTTGCGAGGAAATACATAGACTTATTCAGTGTCTCCACTCTATAAATAGACATGTTCTGATATGCAATATTATTCACACCTCAACTAAGCATTCAGCAAAAACAACCAAGCATACAGCCTCAAATATGACGAAACTTTTTACTTGCCTTCTAACTGTGGCCCTATTGGCTTTGGCATCCTCTCTTGCCTCTGCTCATGACCCTAGTTCTTTGCAGGACTTTTGTGTTGCAGTTAACAATTCCAACTCTGCTGGTATGTACCTACTCTATTATGGTTTTCTTGGAGTCGTTCCAAGCCATTTGGATTTAGTTTTCTCGGTTATGATTTCACATATTAATGAAAATTTCATGATATCGGGAATCTACATATTAATGGTATTATTCTTGGAGGTGATATTATATACATGGGATTTTTTTTTTTTAAATGTACATGCATGATATATTTCAACATTTACTATTGAAGCCTCACATTCATGATANTCTAGTCTTGTGTCCACTTGCGAGGAAATACATAGACTTATTCAGTGTCTCCACTCTATAAATAGACATGTTCTGATATGCAATATTATTCACACCTCAACTAAGCATTCAGCAAAAACAACCAAGCATACAGCCTCAAATATGACGAAACTTTTTACTTGCCTTCTAACTGTGGCCCTATTGGCTTTGGCATCCTCTCTTGCCTCTGCTCATGACCCTAGTTCTTTGCAGGACTTTTGTGTTGCAGTTAACAATTCCAACTCTGCTGGTATGTACCTACTCTATTATGGTTTTCTTGGAGTCGTTCCAAGCCATTTGGATTTAGTTTTCTCGGTTATGATTTCACATATTAATGAAAATTTCATGATATCGGGAATCTACATATTAATGGTATTATTCTTGGAGGTGATATTATATACATGGGATTTTTTTTTTTTAAATGTACATGCATGATATATTTCAACAATTACTATTGAAGCCTCACATTCATGATATTAACAATCTTTTGTTTTGCAGTATTTGTGAATGGAAAGTTTTGCAAGGACCCGAAGCTTACTATAGCTGATGACTTTTCTTACCTGGGCTTGACGTTCCTGGAAGCACTTCAAATCAAGTTGGGTCAAATGTAACTCTTATAAATGTGGACAAATTTCCTGGCCTTTATTTAATTTTTTTTTTTTTTTGCATTTAATGGGTTTTTTCTTATCGATATTTATACTAAATTATATTTAGAATATTATTTTAGGCTATTATATAATGTATATAATATGGAAGTTGTGCATATTAAAAAAAGTTAATTATTTTATTGTTTTACTTGCCCCTATGATAAATTTCTAGCTCCACCACCGCTGAACCCCCTAAAAAAAATCTTGGAGCCGCCACTGAAATTTACCTAGTCTTATATGCTATTTGCGAGAAAATATATAGACCAATTCGGTGACTCCTCTCTATAAATAGACATGTTCTGATCTGCAATATCATTCACACCTCAACCAAGCATTCAGCAAAAATAAACCAAGCACACAGCCTCAAATATGACGAAACTTTTTACTTGCTTTCTAACTGTTGTGCTATTGGCTTTGGCATCCTCTCTTGCCTCTGCTCATGACCCTAGTCCATTGCAAGACATAGCGTTGCAGTTAACAATCCCGACTCTGCTGGTATGTACCTACTCTATTATGGTTTTCTTGGAGTCGTTTCAAGCTATTTGGATTGATTTTTCTCGTTTAGATTCTACACATTAATGAAAACCTTCTGATATTGGGAATCTAAAAAATTAATGGAATTATTTTTAGAAGCGAAATATAATATCTACATGGGATTTAATTTTTTTGTTTTTTTTTAACGTACATGCATGACATGTTATCATCCTTTATCATTGAAGCCTCACATTTGTGATATTAACAATCTTTTCTTTTGCAGTATTTGTGAATGGAAAGCTTTGCAAGGACCCAAAGCTTACTACAGTTGATGACTTTATCTTCGTGGGGCTTGATGTTCCTAGAAACACCCTTAATCAACTTGGGTCAAATGTCACTCTAGTAAACGTGGACATGTTTCCTGGCCTCAACACTCTAGGGATAGCCTTGGCTCATGTTGACTATGCACCATATGGCCTAAATCCTCCCCACATTCACCCTCGTGCCAGTGAGCTTTTGACAGTCATAGAGGGTACACTTCTAGTTGGCTTTGTCACATCCAACCTGATAATCGACTCTTCACCAAAGTTTTGAACAAGGAAGACATCTTTGTATTTCCAATGGGTCTCATCCACTTTCAATTCAATATAGGAGAGACCAATTTTCTAGTCTCGATAGCCAAAATCCTGGGCCTACCACAATAGTAAATGCAACTTTTGGATCTAATCCTCCTATCAATCCTTATGTTCTCGCCAAGGCATTCCAACTTGACAATAGTGTGATTAATTATCTTCAACAAAAATTCTAGTGCAATGATGAACCATTACACAGTTCCAATAAAGTTTGGCAATTTTAATTGTTGTATTTGAAAGTAACAATTTATTTATTTTTATAGAGGTATTATGATTTGAATTTGTAATTTATGTTTTATAATTATTACTCCCTATCATCAGATCAAGGTATCAATTAATTTTTGGTATAATTATTATCAAATAAAATCGTTGTTTATGTGTTTTAACAGTACGACAACAGAAGAATAAATACACAACTAAACCTCAATTAGATATTGTTGTGACGTTTAGTATAATCACATATTTAGCATATTTTCCATTTGTTCCACAATTGTATATATTTTACATATGTTTCATATTCTTCTTAAATGGCCAATGGAATAAAGCAATATCAATTGCTACTGATAGTAGCTAGGGTTGTCCATTGGTCGGGCCAGGTCAATTTTGGACCCAACCTGAACTTAACCTGCCGACGTCAGGTGGAGGGCAAAGGAACCCAAAATCGACCACCGAAAAAATCAGTTGAGTCGATTTCAAGTGAAGGTAAGCGTTAGTTGGGCCGAAATTTAAAAAAAAAAAAAAAAAAAAGGACTCGCTAGAATCTGGAATTTGTGTTGAAAACTAGAAAAACTCGCCGAAAATTATATTTTATCACTAGCATTTGCATTTTTTTCACTAAAAATTACTGGGATTTGGCCGAATCTGGCTAAATCCCACCATATCTAATCAGATTTGGTCGAGATCTCGCCAGATCTAGCTTGTTTTTGTAAATTTGGCCAAATTTTTTTTATGGTCCAGTCAAGTTCGGGTTTCTCAAGTTTTGGAGATGCAAACCCACCATTTGACCTGCCGATGTCATTTTTGAGAACGGAAACTAGCCACCGACTGACTGGACCTTTGGTTCAGGTCAACGTCGGGTGGTTTGGCCGGGTTGTTGGGCTCCGATTGGGTTTGGACAGCTCTAGATAGGAGCTATATAATAATGGGATATTTTAGAAAATGTACATCATAAACTTTCCAATAATTTTTTTTTTTTTGAGTTAAATTAATGTTTAGAGGGACAAAAGGTGAGTTTGCCAAAGTAAAAAGAACTGAACCAAACCCACTTTTTGTATCCAAAACTATATTGAAGGTCTAACTTTGACACAAACTCATAGGGATGGCAATTTTTGCCCAACCCACAGGTACCCGGCCTGGCCCGATAAAGAACAGGGTTGGGTTTGGATTTAAAAAAAAAAAAAAAAAA
>NW_027069729.1:220457-263655 GCF_002906115.3 Quercus suber
AAAAAAAAAAAAAAAAAAAAAAAAAAAAAAAAAAAAAAAAAAAAAAAAAAAAAAAAAAAAAAGGCATTGAAATCTGGAGAGAAAAAAAAAAAAAAAAAAGGACTCGCTAGAATCTGGAATTTGTGTTGAAAACTAGAAAAACTCGCCGAAAATTATATTTTATCACTAGCATTTGCATTTTTTTCACTAAAAATTACTGGGATTTGGCCGAATCTGGCTAAATCCCACCATATCTAGTCAGATTTGGTCGAGATCTCGCCAGATCTAGCTTGTTTTGTAAATTTGGCCAAATTTTTTTTATGGTCCAGTCAAGTTCGGGTTTCTCAAGTTTTGGAGATGCAAACCCACCATTTGACCTGCCGATGTCATTTTTGAGAACGGAAACTAGCCACCGACTGACTGGACCTTTGGTTCAGGTCAACGTCGGGTTGTTGGGCTCCGATTGGGTTTGGACAGCTCTAGATAGGAGCTATATAATAATGGGATATTTTAGAAAATGTACATCATAAACTTTCCAATAATTTTTTTTTTTTTGAGTTAAATTAATGTTTAGAGGGACAAAAGGTGAGTTTGCCAAAGTAAAAAGAACTGAACCAAACCCACTTTTTGTATCCAAAACTATATTGAAGGTCTAACTTTGACACAAACTCATAGGGATGGCAATTTTTGCCCAACCCACAGGTACCCGGCCTGGCCCGATAAAGAACAGGGTTGGGTTTGGATTTAAAAAAAAAAAAAAAAAAAAAAAACCCGAAGTGGGTTCGAGTTAGGTCCAAGTTTTGGCAAAAACTCGGCCCGAACCCAGACCCGACTCAACCCAGTTAGCCTAAATATAAAATTAAAAAAAAAAAAAAAAAAAAAAACTACGTATATATATATATATATATATATATCACAACCCTAACCTAAAACTCATTTCTCTTATTTCTTTCTCAACTCAGCTGCCACCCTCACCTCACCCTTACTGACTCTCACTCTCACTCGCATCTCATCTGCCCCTCATTGACTCTCACTCAGACATTTACATCTCATCCTCACCCTCACTCTCATTCACTCACCGACCCACCCTCACCCTCGTGGAGAAGCATAGATCTCATGGTAGTTGCCGTCTTTGTCATGGAGGAGCACGGGATCGTTAGATCAGAGAGAGATGTGGTCGTTTTGTTAGATTGGAGCACGGGATTGTTAAATTGGAGAGAGATATGATGATTGGAGATGTGATGATCGGAGTTTTGTGATGGTCTATAAATGATAAATGGAGTTCTGTTTCTTCTATTTTTTGTGTTTACTTATTATTTATTTTCTATCTAAGAATCTCATTTCAGCAAGACTGATAACAATGTTGATTGATATGTGTTGCTGTTTGTGTTTGGGTTTTTTTTTTTTTTTTTTTTCAATAAGATTTGATCAGATAGGACCACAGATTAGGCCAGAAGTGGCTGGACGAGGCTCGCGGAGACCCGACGGGCTGAGTTTGGGGTTAAAAAAAAGACCCGTTTAGGGCCCGTGGGTCGGGTCCAGGTATCAAAAAACTTGGCCCAAACCCGACCCATTGCCATTCCTACAAATTCACCATAAACCATGCATGAGTGATCATAAAAGTTGTTACTTTCATAAAATTGAGTTGATTTCTAGGTACTACAATACATTGTACATCAAGATCATCTCTATATTGTTAGATATCTCATGTGCAAGAATGACAGAAAATCAACTTAGATTTGCAAGTTTTCCATGTTGAATCACCATACTTCCCAATTGACTACCTCTTCAATATCACCAAATTGTAAAAACGTTGGGACCTTATGGAAAGTAGAATACAAAAGCATTTCAATTGTTCTAAAAACGAACAAATAAGTTTTTTTTTTTTTTTTTTTTTAATAGATAATTACACTATTATTCTTGAAGAAATTATAAGGTGCTCATGGTAGACAAATAATGTGGTACACTATTTCGTTAAAAGACTTTCCCCAGTTTAAAATGGCTGAGTCAGAAAAAATTTTTAAACAGAAACTGATTAATGATACAACAATTTTAAACAAATGAGAGATCTTTTAGTGGAACGGTAGATAGGTAACGTAGTCTACTATGAGGACGGTATAATTTCTCCATCTCTTGAGGTTTAGAAGAACGACGCTCCACCTTAAAAGTTTAAAAATGTTCTAAATTTTTGTAAGAATTTCTTAACAAAAGTTTAGCCATGGTTAGGTAAAAAAATAAATTGGTAAATTTAGAATAAAAAATGAAAAATTTATCAAGCACCAAAACACTTACCAGAACAAATCTCTTCATGGCCGATTAAAAAAGAAGAAAAAATAATAAACAAAATTCACATTTAATATTTTAAAATACACTATAATTAAAAATAATAAATAATAAATTTTAATTACGAAATAAGATAATTTTTGAAACTTTTCTTGTCATTGAGGTTTAGAAGAATGACACTCCACCTTAATAATTTAAAAATATTCTAAATTTTTTTATGAATTTCTTAACAAAAGTTTAACCATGGTTAGGTAAAAATATAATTAGTAAATTTAGAATAAAAAATGAATAATTTATCAAGTATCAAAACTATTGCTAGAGCAAATCTCTCCATAACTGGTTGAAAAAAGAAGAAAAAAATAATAAGCAAAATTCACACTTAATATTTTAATATACACTTTAATTAAAAATTTAAAATAATAAATTTTAATACAAAATAAGATAATTTTAGAAACTTTTCTTGTCATTAAGCAAATGGCATGCTAGTACACAACATTTTAATTAGTTTAATAAAGTTTCTTCAATTGGATGTTAAGGGGAGGAAGTGTTTTTTCTCTTAAAGTTTGGGGTAGAGTGTCCTTTTTTCAAACCTCAAGGGAGTGAAATGTAATTACCCTTAAAAATAATAATAATAATGGTAAATTACAGAGTTGGTCCCTATCCTTTATACCATATTTTAATTTGGTCCTTAATATTTTGATTAGGTCAATTTAGTCCTTAACTATTTTAGTGTTGTGTTAATTTAGTTCTTACCATTATCCCTTGGATGGAAAAAGTTGATGTGTCAAACCAAACAATAAAAAATTATTTTCCACTGCCAACTATATTGCCACGTTAGATTACAAAAAATTCAAATTAAAAGTAAGACACGTGAGGTCCCACCAACCACTCATCTCCATCTCCTCTCCCTAAAATCCATTATTCTTGCACATACAACATCAATCAAGAACCAAGATAATCCTTGTCTAGAGATTATCCACTGTTACCCTGGGACTGGGTTGTCATTTGAACAAAGAAGGCACGCTTTCTTGGGACCTCTATGGATCAATACTCCTCCAAGGAAAACATCTCCCTAACAACCCCTAAAAACTTAATAGTAGGAATGAACGTCAAAATTTATTTCCTTCCTTTGAAGGCCTCCAACAAATCTAATCCATCCCATGGCCCGAAGTTGTAGTACAACAGTTCAAAGAAATTTTCAATAGACTCAAACTCCTAATCTTGTGGCGATCTAGTGAATTAAGGGTTCCAACTACACCCATGATCCAAATAAGATGCAAATGAGGCATCTTGTCTTCTGTAATTCCATACGGCTCAAAGAACATATTCTTAAGACAAGAATCTTCCCACCAATTAAGTACCATACCAAAAACTCACTCGTATACCAACTCCATTAATAAACTTGGTATTCTTGCAAAAGATATCTCATTTGCTTCTGATATATTTCGAAAGGCTTACCCCATGTAAACCTTGTACCTTCTCTGTTGACCAACCCGTCTCATAAATATTCTCATTCAACCCCCAACTGCAACAATCATTTCCCTAGAGGAGCTTGATTGAATTCAGACCCAAATCACAATAATCATTTTCCTTAAAGAGCTTGATTGAAAGTGCTTAGCTTATATTCGACTAACGTCATATGATTAATGCATTAATCACATGAACATCTTTACACCTCAAACGGAGAGAGAGAATCATTTTCTAATTTTGCTAAAGCTTCTTTTTATAACTAAGCCCATTATTCTTTTTCACCATAACTTGTATATGCATGAATGATCGATGAATGTAATATTGGAATTTCACACTTATCAAAAAAATAAAAAGTAAGGAATTTCATCACTTGTGGCTACAGTTTGCAAATCAACATGGTCGACGTTGCTTCAACTGATGCCGAGTTAAGATAGTTAATACGGTCAACCATCTATGATATGTAGATGGAGACCATCCAAAAAATAATTGTTAAATGTATTATAATTAGCAACGTGATGTGTTATATTATGTTGTATATGCTAGAGTGGAGGCGGAAAGGGAAGCATGAAATTGGAACATCAAGAACACGAGGATTACGTAGTTCAACCTTGTCGACCTACATCCACAAAGGAATCCCTTAAGGGCTACATCTTTATTGTATAAGAGTGTAGTACAATAACCTATGTTACAATGAACTCTAACATGAGTATATATAGGCGATTAAACTCTAGACTACAAGTACAAATAGGAGTGAGCTTGAGCCTATTGCATCGGGCTAATATGTCTAATATATCTGTAACAATAATAATAATAATCATTAAAGAGTTAGATTTTTTTCAAATTTGGCCACTTACCCTTAAAAAATTCTAAAACTTTTGAGTTTTGTTTGGCATATATTTCTGTATTGGCCTTAAGATGAAGTTCTTACTTCTTAGAGTTTTTGCTTTGAGATAGTTTTGTTTTGTTTATTATATACATTTGTGGATCCAACGCGTGTAACAAGTTTTTCCCTTTCAAAAATCTTCCGGCCTGCTTTTATTATTATTTTTTTTTTGAATCTTTACAAAGTCTTCTGTTTGGGCTTAAAACAAAAACTAATAGCCTAATGGAGGCTAGAGTTTTCAAAACTAGATTATATATATGCTAAACCCTTTTGAAGAAATGTTTTTATAAGTACCAGGTATTACATTTAGCGCGATTGAATTAAAAGACCTGGATAACTTGAACCTTTAGATCACTTGACCAATATATAAATGCCTTAGAGTTCACAAAGGACGACAAAGTCAGCTTACACACTTGCGCTTCAATCATTTCCTAGTTAATAAATATGCTATCATATTCATGGCACGTAAGGTTTAATTAGTATTTGATCTTTTCAAAAAAAAAAAATACTAAAAATGCCATGATAATTGGTCAAAGAAACATTAATTGCCCTAAACAATGACAATGAACCGCCCCAATAATTGGTTTTTTAAGATGGGCTAGTAGTCGTGGTTAAGGAATAGTTCTCGCATAAACTACAATACAAAAAATCACCGTTAAAAACTACCTAGTCTTGTGTCCACTTGCGAGGAAATACATAGACTTATTCAGTGTCTCCACTCTATAAATAGACATGTTCTGATATGCAATATTATTCACACCTCAACTAAGCATTCAGCAAAAACAACCAAGCATACAGCCTCAAATATGACGAAACTTTTTACTTGCCTTCTAACTGTGGCCCTATTGGCTTTGGCATCCTCTCTTGCCTCTGCTCATGACCCTAGTTCTTTGCAGGACTTTTGTGTTGCAGTTAACAATTCCAACTCTGCTGGTATGTACCTACTCTATTATGGTTTTCTTGGAGTCGTTCCAAGCCATTTGGATTTAGTTTTCTCGGTTATGATTTCACATATTAATGAAAATTTCATGATATTGGGAATCTACATATTAATGGTATTATTCTTGGAGGTGATATTATATACATGGGATATTTTTTTTTTTTAAATGTACATGCATGATATATTTCAACAATTACTATTGAAGCCTCACATTCATGATATTAACAATCTTTTGTTTTGCAGTATTTGTGAATGGAAAGTTTTGCAAGGACCCGAAGCTTACTACAGCCGATGACTTTTTCTTACCTGGGCTTGACGTTCCCGGAAGCACCTCAAGTCAAGTTGGGTCAAATGTAACTCTTATAAATGTGGACAAATTTCCTGGCCTTAACACTTTAGGGATAGCCTTGGCTCGTGTTGACTATGCACCATATGGCCTAAATCCTCCCCACATTCACCCTCGTGCAACCGAGATTCAAACAGTCATAGAGGGTACTCTTTTAGTTGGCTTTGTTACATCCAATCCAGATAACCGTTTTATCACCAAAGTTCTGAACAAGGGTGATGTCTTTGTATTTCCAATGGGCCTCATTCACTTCCAGTTCAATATAGGAGAGACCAATGCCCTGGCATTTTCTAGTCTCAGTAGCCAAAATCCTGGGGTTATCACCATAGCAAATGCAACCTTTGGATCTAATCCTCCTATCAATCCTGATGTTCTTGCCAAGGCATTCCAACTCGACAAAAGCGTGGTTAATTATCTTCAACAAAAATTCTAGTGCAATGATGAACCATTGGCATTTTCGATTGTTGTAATGTGAAAAGGAACAATTTAAATTTTTTTTTATTTTTTTTTAATTTTTTATAGAGGTGATATGATTTGAATTTATGGTGTCTGTTTTATAACTATTATTCCTTATTATCAAGTCAAGATACCAAATAGTGTTTAATGAGTAAATACACAACTAAACCTCAATTAGATCTTCTTGTGGCTGTTAGTACTATATCACATATGTAGCATATTTTTCATTTGTTCCACATTGTATGTATTTAGACAAGTTTCATATTGTTCTTACTGATCGATGGAATATAGGAAAATCAATTCCTATTGATGGTTGCTATGGAATAAAGCGATATCTTGAGAAAATTTACATCACAAACTTTCCAATGACATTCTATACTAACCCATACCTAGCAAGATATATATCTCCATGATCTGATAGAGAGAGAACTAACAAATCAAAATCTTAGATCATATGATTTTCTAAAACCAATGGAAAGTAAAAATCTCAAAACTCAAATTAGTGGTGAAGCTAGGAATTTATTTTTGGGAGGGTCGAACATAAAATTAGATGACTAACTTTTCACTATATAAACTAGTAATGTACATACAATTTAATAATCAATATAGAAAGTACTTCATAATTCAATATATGCTACAAAAAAAAATGTATTTAATTAAAATTAAACAATCATGAGACAAAATTGACAAGAAGATTTAATATCTTTAATCAATTATGAAATGGGCAAAGTATAATGACTAAGATTAAAACAAAAATACTAATAATTTAAAGATTGCTAAGTAAAAGACAAACAATCATTTAAACTTCAATGAATAAAAAACATCTAATAAAATACAAGTACAACCAAATACATGTTATATTATTTTATGTATAAATTAAATTAAATGATAAATAGTAGTATATCTTAATTAGGTACATTTATAAATTATAATGTTTTATGATATATTGATTTTTTTAACAACAAATAAATATATGATAATAAAAGAAAGAAAAGAAAAGAAAAGAAAAGAAAAGAAGAGTACCTTTGTACCTAGGAAAGTGGGAATGCTTAAATATGCTTCACAATAAAGGGCTTGGCCAAAATGGCCAAAAACCACTATTGGCTGAAATATGTAACAATCTACCACTGTTTATGTATTATATAGGGATATGCCACTATTTTGGAACTCAAGTTTCCCAAATTCAAGTTTGTCGTGTAACTCGAGTTCTGGAAATTCGAGTTCCATTTAAAATTGCCACCGTGATAGGTTGAGATGGATTATTATCATTTTAAAATGCCACCTAGAACTCGAGCTCTTTGTTGATACAACTCGAGCTCTTCAAGCTAGCTAGAGTACTATAAAAATAAATTAAAACATAAAAATGTTTGAGCTCTTCAAGAAAACGTTAAAAACAAGAAATGTAACACAAAAAACAATGACTTGGTACTACTTAAAAAAAAAAAAAGAGAAAAAAGGGGGAAAGCTGCTGTTGTTGAGCAAGAAATTGGAGTTAGACATTTTAAAGCTAAATGTTGAAGAAAATATTGAAAAGGTTGAACAAGATCAATTTTTACAACAAGTTAATGAATTTTTGTAAACTATTTACAAGGAATTCGAGCTCCACAAGCTTGAGTTGTAGGTGGCATTTTAAATTTAAAAAAGTCCAGCTCAACCACCATGGTGGCAATTTTTAATGGAACTCAAGTAGCGTGTCAAACTCTTACTCGAGTTTTGAGGAACTCGAGTTCCAAAATAGTGGCAGATAGACCAAATAGTTCCAAAATAGTAGTAGATTGCTACATATTTTGGGCAACAGTGGTATTTAACCATTTTAGCCCAAAGGGCCTACACAGGTACAACAAACACAATTGCTTTTGTAGAAAATTTTTTAACCATACACGTGGGTGGTTGTCTTATGTCTAGTTTGCTACAATATTTATTCATTGTTCACACTAAATGGAAGCTTTGTTACACTTTACATTGTAAATGATGGAACATAGAGTAAAGAAAAACATAAAAAGAAAGAAAAAGAAGAAGGCAGAGTTGAGCTATTGAGAGAATGAGAGTTGAAATGCCATGCCAGAGATAGAAGCAGTCAGACAAGAAAGCGAGAGAGAGACAGAGAGTGAGAGCGAGAGGGGGAGAGAGAATCACCTGTGTAGAAAAATGTTTGCAACTGTGTGGTGATGCAGCACCTCCAACCTTCGATCTTACTTCTGTTTTGGGGCAAGTAAGCCCTAGAAGTATTAAGATGAAATTAGATTTTTTCCCCCCTTTTATTTGTTAAATAATTGTTAAAATAGCTGTGCATCTCAAAATTCTGAATGTCTAATTATTGTAATTTTTTGATATATATATATATATATATCTATTTATCACTAATTAGATTCTATCTTATTTAAAGTTATATGTAATTTTAGGCTTTCTTGTATATATTATTTGGGTAAGGAGGGCCAAAATGATAATTTTTCTTAAAATTTTCAAATTAGTCAAGATAACTCCAAATATATATAATATAATATAATATATAGCTAGCCCTTTCAGAGACCTCTCCCTTGCCTTCTTCAATTGCTGCTGTGATCTATGGTTCTTTGTCTATTTCCCATGAGTTTCGTCAAGTTGATTTTTCCTATGTTCGTCGACAAGGCAATAGGCTAGTCCATCTTTTAGCTAAACATGCTTTAGACATTGATGATTTCTCTGTTTGGATAGAAGGAATCTTTGTTTTCTTGAACAAACTCTTCTTCAGGATGTTTTGTTGATTTCCTAGTTCTTTTTTAGTAATGAAGTTTTTCTCATCAAAGAAAAAAATACACACACATACACACACACACATATATATAGCGGGTTAGGGTCAAGTTACACCTGGTGTAACTCTAAACAATGTTACACCACTCAATATTTTTTAATTGGATGCAAATTTTGACAAATCTATCGTTAGATTACATTATCTTCATATATTCTCCATGCTTGCAAAATTTCAAGGTGATTAAAGATTAATAACTATGTTATCAATCAATTTTTTAAATTCAAGTTTTTGTAGTTTAAAGTAATGCATAAAATATGAGTTTATAGATTAAATGATAAATAACATCCAATTGACATGAAAATTAGCATGATTGTTAAGAACATATAGAACATGTAATTTAATGGTGATATTTTTAAAATATGAATTCTATAATAAGTTATTGTGTGGTATAACATTGTTTAGAGTTACACCATGTGTAACTTAAACCCAACCCGTATATAGCTAGCTAGTCCATTGTAGTTTAATAATGCAATACATGAAGATCAATAGGATTCCTTGCACCTGGTTTGGCAATGGGTAGATAGATAAAGGAAATATGGATGAGTTTGAACTCTTCTTCACAATTAATAGCTTGGAAAATCTGACTTGCTTGAAAGTTAATTGAAACCTTAGGGTTATCATGCGAGACTCCCAACTCCAAAGCGCATTTCATAGATTGGTTTAAGCATAAAAGTTAGAGCTTTGATCTTTGCCTATGAGGTTGACAGTCGTGTCGACATTGATTAGGAGGGAGTTTCAATCAATATGATAGCCGTGATACAATCTCACCATGAAGAATTCTCCTTATTAGCTAGTAGCTAGGCAACATGATTCAAGATAGGGTCTCATTAGGGCATACGATAATAGATTATTTTAAGAAAATATTGATATTACTTGTATGAAAAATATAAAAAAAACTATCAAAATTTTCAGTTATTTTTTTTTTCATAAAAATTTCTAAAAATATTTTCTAAACTAATTCTCTTAAAATATCTGTTAACTCTTTCCTTCAAGATATTCAACATTTCGTGCACAAATTTTGCACCTGGGAAGTAAGGCCACATCCTTTCTAATTAAACATGCTCAAAATGTCGTATCATTTGAAGGTTAAGCTTTGCTTAAAAAAAAAAAAAAAAAAAATCCTTTTCTATATATAGTAATATATAGAACCTACAAGTGGAAAGCATTAGGGTCACATTTCCAATAATTTTAACCCTCAGAACAGTTAAGCAGAAGTTGCGTTAGTCTTGAAATCTGCGCAAATTTTATACTTGTGGAAATTATCATGAAGAGGCCTAAACCATGTCTCAGGCAAGGCAAACACTGTGGCTCAGGTTAGAACTCGCAAGCCCATTTCTCATTAAGAACCATTGGTTCTGAAACTACAAAACAACAATGAACTGTCTCTCCTAGAGACCAAGTTATACAAGTGACCAAGTAGACTAATTATCTCACCAGTGGCTTTACGACTAAGCCAAGGACGTGTTAGACTTAGCCTTCAATCATTTCAAGTTCAAATATAGTATATATCAATGTACGTAAGGCTTAATTATTAGTATTTGATCTTTTCAATAAAACATGTGTATGATAATTGGTCAAAGAAACATTACCCTGAACAATGACAATGAAGTGCTCCAATTAAATTGGTGTTTTAACATGGGCTAGTAGTGGTGGTTAAGAAATGGTTCACGCATTACATAAAAAATATCATAGCCGTTTAAATTTACCTAGTCTTATACGCTATTTGCGAGAAAATATATAGACCAATTCGGTGAATCCTCTCTATAAATAGACATGTTCTGATTTGCAATATCATTCACGCCTCAACCAAGCATTCAGCAAAAATAAACCAAGCATACAGCCTCAAATATGACGAAAATTTTTACTTGCCTTCTAACTGTTGTGCTATTGGCTTTGGCATCCTCTCTTGCCTCTGCTCATGACCCTAGTCCATTGCAAGACTTTTGTGTTGCGGATAACAATCCCAACTCTGCTGGTATGTGTACCTACTCTTTTATGGTTTTCTTGGAGTCGTTTCAAGCTATTTGGATTGATTTTTCTCGTTTAGATTCTACACATTAATGAAAACTTTCTGATATTGGGAATCTAAAAAATTAAAGGAATTATTCTTAGAAGCGATATATAATATCTACATAGGATTTAAATTTTTTTTTTTTTTTAACGTACATGCATGACATGTTATCATCCTTTATCATTGAAGCCTCACATTTGTGATATTAACAATCTTTTCTTTTGCAGTATTTGTGAATGGAAAGTTTTGCAAGGACCCAAAGCTTACTACAGTTGATGACTTTATCTTCATGGGGCTTGATGTTCCTAGAAACACCCATAATCAACTTGGATCAAATGTCACTCTAGTAAATGTGGACATGTTTCCTGGCCTCAACACTCTAGGGATAGCCTTGGCTCGTGTTGACTATGCACTGTATGGCCTAAATCCTCCCCACATTCACCCTCGCGCCACCGAGCTTTTGACAGTCATAGAGGGTACACTTCTAGTTGGCTTTGTCACATCCAACCCTGATAATCGGCTCTTCACCAAAGTTTTGAACAAGGGAGACATCTTTGTATTTCCAATGGGTCTCATCCACTTTCAATTCAATATAGGAGAGACCAATGCCGTTGCATTTTCTAGTCTCGATAGCCAAAATCCTGGGCTTATCACAATAGCAAATGCAACTTTTGGATCTAATCCTCCTATCAACCCTTATGTTCTTGCCAAGGCATTCCAACTCGACAAAAGTGTGATTAATTATCTTCAACAAAAATTCTAGTGTAATGATGAACCATTACACATTTCCGATAAAGTTTGGCATTTTTAATTGTTGTATTTGAAAGTAGCCATTTATTTTTTTTTTTTTATAGAGGTATTATGATTTGAATTTGTAATTTCTGTTTTATAATTATTATTCCTTATCGTCACACCAATATATCAATTAATTTTTGATATAATTATTATCAAATAAAATCGTTGTTTATGTGTTTTAACAGTATGACAACGGAAGAATAAATACACAACTAAATCTCAATTAGATATTGTTGTGACGTTTAGTATAATCACATAATATTTTTATGTCATAAACTATCCAATAAATTTTTTTTTTGAATTAAATTAATGTTTAGAAGGACAAAAGGTAAGTTCGCAAAAGTAAAAAGAACTGAGCCAAACCCACTTTTTGTATCCAAAACTATGTTGGGGGTCCAACGTCTTTGCACACAAATTCACCATAAACCACGCATGAGTGATCATAAAACTTGTTACTTTCATAAAATTGAGTTGATTATCTAGGTACTACAATCATTGTACATCAAGATCATCTCTATATTGTTAGATATCTCATGTGCAAGAATGACAGAAAATCAACTTAATTTGCAAGTTTTCCATGTTGAATTACCATACTTCCCAATTGACTACCTCTCCAATATCACCAAATTGTAAAAACGTTGGGACCTTATTTGGAAAGTAGAATACAAAAACATTCCTTTCTTCTTGCCATTTTTTTTTCCTACTCTTATTTTGTTCTTCTCTATTTTGAAGCTTGGAGTAGAGTAATTGTTGTCTATTTAATTTTTAATTGGTGTCAAATTTTACATCACGTGTTAAATTTATTTTTCTTAACTTTGTTGTCAAGTGATATCCATCATAATGCTTATCATTGAAGTTGAAATGATCACCTTACTAATTTAAGTAAAACTAGTTCATCATCACTACTGTTGAATGTTTTTATACGAAAGCATGACTTACAACCTAATTCTCTTTACAAGAAAAACCAAATAACATCACTTAACTCTAATATTTTTTAAAATTAAAATTAATATCTTTAATAAATTATTTTTAAAATTTTACACTACACTTAACCAAAAAAACAGAAGGAGTTTTGTTTTTTCTCACATCTCATCTACATCAAAAGTTAATTGATGTTTCTAATGATAAAAAATAATCAGTATTGGTTCGACAATATAGATTCAAAGGAGCTTTATTAGTACTTTTGAATATTGTTCTTTTTCTTTTGTGTTAAGGGAGGGTAATTTTCCTGCCATCTTTTGGCCCAATGGATAGCTATATTCAATTGGAAAAAACTGATTAGTCTCTATAATCTTCCTAACTTGATGGCTTAGACTTTAGATAAAAAATGGTTATAGATCCTTTCTCCTCTTCTAATCTACTCTCCTTGTATTCAAATACACTGTATTGATTATTATTATTATTTTTAAGGGTAATTACATTCCACTCCCTTGAAGTTTGAAAAAATAACACTCTACCCCAAACTTGAAGAGAAAAAACACTTCCCCCCCTTAACATCCAATTAAAGAAAGTTTATTAAACTAATATTAAAAATGTTGTGTACTAACATGCCATTTGCTTAATGACAATAAAAGTTTATAAAATTATCTTATTTCATAATTAAAATTTACTATATTAAATTTTTAATTAAAGTGTATTTTAAAATATTAAGTGTGAATTTTGCTTATTATTTTTTCTTCTTTTTTCAACCGGTCATGGAGATATTTGCTTTGGTAAGTGTTTTGGTGCTTGATAAATTTTTCATTTTTTATTCTAAATTTACCAATTATTTTTTTACCTAACCATGGTTAAATTTTTGTTAAGAAATTCTTATAAAAAGTTAGAATATTTTTAAAATTTTAAGGTGGAGTGTCATTCTTCTAAACCTCAATGACAAGAAAAGTTTCTAAAATTATCTTATTTCATAATTAAAATTTATTATTTAAAATTTTTAATTAAAGTGTATTTCAAAATATTAAGTGTGAATTTTGCTTATTAGTTTTTCTTCTTTTTTCAATTGGTCATGGAGAGATTTGCTCTGACAAGTGTTTTGGTGCTTGATAAATTTTTCATTTTTTTAATAAATTTACCAATTACTTTTTTACCTAATCATGATTAAACTTTTGTTAAGAAATTCTTATAAAATTTTAGAATATTTGTAAACTTTTAAGGTGGAGTGTCATTCTTCTAAACTTTAAGGGATGACCATGTAATTATCTATTATTTTTTTTTAAATGACGAAACTTAGGTCTAGTGCATGTAGTGTACTAGATCCATTAAGATAATGACATATATTTAAAAGTAGACACGTATTATTATCTCAACGGATCCGGTAGCATCGAACACTAAACCAAATCCTCACATTTTTAAATAACCTTCTGCTTGAACTAGGTAGATCCGGATTCGACCCGGTATATCCGGGTCTGGAAACACCGAAAACACCAAAAATTCTGAAAGGCACCAATCAGTGGAAGAAAAGTGCGATCCCAATATCTAATCTTTCTTTCTTTCTGCTTCTTCATCTTCTCCTCTTATCTATCAATTTTATAGAAGCACTCTGCTTTGTACTGATTTCACCAAATAAAAATGGCCACGAAACTGCAGATATTTACAGGACTAACCCTGCCCTCAAGCCCTGCCTCTTCATTGCAGCCCTCTTCTTCTTCAAGCTCTCACAGTCTATGTATGGTCAGGAAGCCACTCACGACCTCGTTTTTTGGCCGTGGAGGTATGTGCCTTTTGCTTCTTCTACTCCATGGATTATTGGGTATCTCTTAAATTTTTCTTATAAGCTTCAAATCCTTGTTTCTTTATCTGGGTTTCAATTTACGCTCTGTTTGGTTGCATAGAAAAAGAAAAGAAAAGAAAAGAATAATGAACTCGTTTAATCCGAATAGTAGTAGTAGTAGTAGACTTAGTAAAGTTGAAATTTTTGTTTTTTGTTTTTTTTTTAATGGGTCTTATTCAAAATTTTATAGTACTACTATCTCAATTCATTTTCTGAGCAATGTGGTGCAGCATCTGGGTTTCAATTGACACTCTGTTTGGTTGCTTAGCAAAGAAAAGAAAAGCATATTGAACTCGTTTAATCCGAATGGTTGTAGTAGACTTAGTGAAGTTTGAAATTTTGATTTTTCTTTTTCCTTTTTTTAATGGGTCTTATTCAAAATTTGATAGTACTATCTCAATGAATTAGCTGAGCTATGTGATGCAGTATCGGGGTTTCAATTTACACTCTGTTTGGTTGCTTAGAAACGAAGAGAAATGAATATTGAACTCGTTTAATCCAAATGGTAGCAGTAGACTTAGTAAAGTTGAAATTTTGATTTTTCCTTTTTTAATGAGTCTTATTCAAAATCTTATAGTACTATCTCAATTCATTTGCTGAGCAATGTGATACAGTATCTGGGTTTCAAATTACACGCTGTTTTGTTGCTTAGAAAAGAAAAGAAAACCATATTGAACTTGTTTAATCCGAATGGTAGTTGTAGGCTTAGTAAAGTTTGAAATTTTCATTTTTCATTTTCCTTTTTTTAATGGGTCTTATTCAAAACTTTATAGTACCATCTCAATGCATTTGCTGAGCAATTTGATACAGTATCTGGGTTTCAATTTACACTCTGTTTGGTTGCTTAGAGTATAATTGATTATTGAACTCATATAATCTGAATGGTAGAAGTAGACTTAGTGAAGTTTGAGATTTTTAGATTTTTTCTTTTTCTTTTTAATGGGTCTTGTTAAATTTTTTATGATGGTGTCTTAATGCATTTGCTGAGCAATGTGATACAACAGTGGTGAATTTGAAAAGTTGTTTCTGGTATGAATGTATTATTTGTTTTATTTATTTTTATTTTAAAGAACAGCTTACTGAATTTTTATGATTGTTTTTAATATTTATTTTGTGGCTGGGCCCCTGTTTATATTGCTTAATTATAGAAATTTGATGAAATTATTTATACTTATGGATTTGTGAACAAAGTTTGGTATTTCAGATTATCAAATCTTGCGTATTTAGATTTTTGGAGCTAATTGTATAAGGTTGTGTTTAGCGCATAAAGCTCCCGCTTTTGGAGCTGTTTGTCTAATATGTTATTACGGTTTTCCCATCTAGGTGTGCTCACTGTAATAAAAGTTTACTTTTGATGTGTAATTCTACACTTAGCTAATGCCAGAGTTATGCAATAGAAAGGAACTATCTAGAAATATTTCAAGTAGTATGTATATGAGAGCAACATACTTATTGATGTGAACTTTATACTCATGAGACACCAAGGAGCTAAAGGAGTATGGGACTAAAATTGTTTTGGTATCCTGATTTGACTCATTAAGCAATGGTGCAAGAGAATGTTTAAGAAAGTGATGAATTTCTTGCTATAATTCTATTTTCTTTGTGGAGCTAAGTGTAAAAATATGAGACTCAATGAATTTTTTTTAGATGATCTAGATGGGGCTGAAATGAGCTTGATGTGTGTTTGTTAGCATTATTTGATTGAACCACAAACATGTTAAGGACAAAGCTATTTTTTGGAAGTATGTGGAACTGGGTTTTCAAGCACCTTCTCTCAAGTAAACTTGTCTCTCAAAGTTGTTCAGAAACATAAGAAGTTTTTCAAACAAAGGACTTAAGGATCATGCCATTTACAAGGAGAGGACTAGATTTGGAGAATTGCATGTGCTCAATACTTCAAAGGAGCTTTCCCAAGTAAACTTGTATCTCAAAGTAGCCCTCAAATATAGGTTCCTCAAGCAAAGTGAATTATGGATCATGCTATATACGAGGAGATGAGTTAGTATATGCATTTCTACATACAAGTTACTGATGCAGCCACATAACAGAAAAGAAAAAAAAATCCTGGCATCTCGAGCCCTTTTCACGAGTTGGAAGTTTGTAATTGGAATAGGATTTCTCATGGTGGATGGTTGGCTGGAGTTTTATTTTTCAGAAAATTTTATCTATATGCGTATCATGAATTTGAGGCACTGACATTACACAGTTCTGAAATTTACTTAAGGTTAATACTTTGATTGGCTGCCTAGCCAAATAAATTCTAAGGTCTCTCTCTTGCTCTCCCCCCCCATATGAAATTTCAACTTTTATCACCTGTTTAAACTCATATGGGAAATATTCATTTTGCTCACAGTAAAAGTTGTGGGGTTAAGAATTGCTGCTTCCAACCAATCTCGTTGTAGGCAACGTGGAGGTTCTCTTGCTGCTGGTATGAACCTTTTTGACCGGTTTGCTAGGGTTGTCAAGGTGAGATATCAGGAATTGTTCACATGCATTTATGTAATATTTATTTTGGTCTGCTTATCATGATGGCTCCTAACTGCTATTTGTTGTATAAAACATATAACATGATATAGTTTTCTCTTTTTTGCAGTCTTATGCAAATGCAGTAATAAGTTCATTTGAAGATCCAGAGAAAATTTTAGAGCAAACAGTGCTTGAAATGAATGAAGATTTGACAAAGATGCGTCAGGCTACAGCACAAGTAAAGCATCAGTATCTTGCTCATTTCTAAAATTTCCTTTCTGTCAGTTTATTCTCCTGGATTTTTTCCAATTTTTTTTCATTTGTTTAGTCTGAAGTTTCTTTTTCATTCTTTCAATCTTTTTTGTTCTTCTATTTTATAAAAAGGCAAACTAGATACTGTATTATAATGCTCATTAAACATATGGGTGGTATTAAACTCTTGATAGACTTGGATATCTTATAATTCTCTGCTCTATGCATGGCCAGTGTACAACATTGAGATTTTTATCCCTCTCTCTCCATCTTCATGTGTGAAATTGGTGTGTTTTTTTTTTGGATGAAGGTTTTGGCATCTCAAAAGCAGTTGGAAAACAAGTACAAGGCTGCACAACAAGCTTCTGAAGATTGGTAATTTATTAGTGGAGTTATTACCTTACTTATAAAAGAAAATAAAAAAAGAATAAAGAAAGAGTGGAGTTATTACCTTGGTTTCCTTAGTATAGTGGTGAATACATTATAATCTGTTGATTTAAATTTAATATAGGTATCATAACTATTAAAAAAAATTAATATAGGTATCGTAGAGCACAATTAGCTCTTCAGAAAGGAGAAGAAGATCTTGCACGCGAAGCTCTAAAGAGGCGTAAATCTTATGCTGTAAGTTTCATCTTTAGAGGTGTTTTTAAGCTAGTAGTTCAGATTTGTCATTTTGGATTTATAATGAGAATTCTAACTAATTTTGAAGGTAAGATGCTATTAAGTGATCAATAATGATCCTTTAATCTTTTCTTTCTGTTTTAATTTTCCTACCATGGCTTCTCCTAGACCCTACAAAAGTGGGAACTTTTTGTACTGGGTACGACCTTTTTATCTTTTCTATGATAAATAGTGCAATTTGTTTTTATGGACTGTGGTTACATTGATTGCATAGATCAAGCCTACATATTATAAGACCACATCTGTAGGTGAAGCTCCTTGACCTTACAAGAAATGGGGGGAAAAAAAATTACTTTGGGTTTACAATAGAAGATGATAATTTGAATCCCTTTCCTGAAATGTGTGTCATCAAATTAACTTGTATTCAGATGGTTTGGCAAATTAGAAACCAAGATTTACATATTATAAATCAACAAAACATCATGATGAATTTGTTCTTTTCTCGCTTTTCATGATTCTTATGTCTATCTCCATTGCCCGGCAGTCAAGATATCTTAGAAAGGGTTTTGAATAGAAGAATTTTGGACAAAATATAGCCACTAGGCTGAGGAACTGGCTATGTAGTTTAGCTTTTATTTATCTACTGCTATCATGTATGTCAGGATAAGCTGCTTACATAAAAAAATTAAATTTGTTTGAATTGACTGATTTTTGCTGATGCAAGAGGGTGTGACTAAAAAGGTGGAGCTATGTAGGCATGCCTTGGAAGCTGGACCTTAATAAGGCAACACTTTGAAGGATTTGATGTACACAGTGATGATTATTTTTAAATCTTTTTGCAGGATAATGCTAATGCTTTGAAATCTCAACTTGATCAACAGAAAAGTGTTGTTGAGAATCTTGTCTCTAACACACGGGTATGTAGATATATCTTTTCTCATGCTTCATTCATGTCTATTTGTGGTTATTTTGATTGAAACTTATGTTTGAAATACTGTTGTTTATTAGTTGTCTGCATCCCTGCGAAGGAGCCATGTTTTGGTTTGATGTATAAAAATTTGAACTAAAAGGACACATCTTAGTAATATAATTGGCAAAACAGAGCAAGTTGTTATTTAGAATGCATTTAATTAGTTTTTGTTTGTCAAAGTTTGTATTACTCGTTTTAGGTATTGTCAGAATTTTATTTAAAAAAATAAATAAAAAAAACCCCTGCTATTACGAGGGCCACAGAATTGTGGGAGAGAAGCTGTGATTGTCTTGTTATAGATTTCAGTTACATAGTTGTATTTTGAACTTTAAATGAAGACGTGAAGCTAGGCAGAAAGCTGAGGCAATGACTTGTTTCTATATTCTATCAAAAACTAACTGAAATGCTAATTATAATGAGATTAATCTTGTTTGGTGTACAGAGACTGACGGATTAACTTAGCCATATGCTGGCTGTATTTGCAATCATTTTTTATTTCATAACTATCAGAATGTTATTAGAGTGTTCTGAGTATTCATCAAGGAATTTGTTAAACTTCATTCTATAATTTCATTGTGTAGCTTTTGGAGAGTAAGATACAGGAAGCAAGATCGAAGAAAGATACTCTGAAAGCACGTGCTCAGTCTGCAAAGTTTGTCTTCCATCACCTTTTCCCATCATTATGTTCCTTGCTGATCTCTTGGTTCCTTAATGTTGTTGGTAATGGCCACTTTGTTGTTCAGGACTTCAAACAAAGTGAGTGAGATGTTGGGGAATGTCAATACAAGTAATGCTCTTTCAGCTTTCGAAAAGATGGAAGAGAAAGGTGAGACATTTAGACTGTCAGAATCCTCTCTAAATCCATGTATTACCCATTTTGAATTTAAAAAAAAAAAAAAAAATTACAATCTTGGTTTTTTCTGCATTTGACCTCTCCTCCTCCCCAGGCCACTACTGAAAGAATTGAGTTTCAATTCAGTCAACCTTTTTCCTTTAAAAATTGAAAAAATAAAACTTTATTACATGCAGAAAATGCTGCTGGGTTTGGAATCTAATCATTCCGCTTTTTAAAATAGTCTACCATTGGCTGTATGGCTTACTGTACTCTGATTTGAGGTCATCTTGTGTTCTAAATGATTTTACTGAAGACATTTTAGTACTCTTACAGTTCTTTCAACCATCAAGTGCAAATGCAGTTGGTTTCATGGGACACTTGGAGAAGATAATGATAGAGCACACTGAATTTTGTGTAACTTCTGAGAATGTAGAAGATCATGATACAACTTTTTTTATAAAAAACTTCGAGGGATTGTTGGAGCATCCATGCATGCACGCACATGCACACACAAAATTTATTTTAAGAACTCTTTGTCATTACTTGGGTCTCATTTTAATTAACTATTTGTCGATTGGGTCTTATTTTAGACCTTTTTAGCAAGTAAGGTCATTAGTATTATATTTAATTTTTTTTTTTTTTTTTTTGATAAGTAAGTATTATATTTAATTTCCTAGTGTCAAAGTTTTTTTTTGTAATCAAATAAATGGGCTTTGGCCTAAGTCAATTAGGATTTAGTCCTTGTAGTCTATAGAAGTCACTATTGTACTCCATTGGGGAGAAGTTTATGATTGATTTATAAAATTTCTATTAGAATTTTTTCCAATGACTTCGTGGTGGTGTTGATTCTAGGCAACCATAGTTGCGGATTCTTAGGTTTTCTATCCTGCTTGGTACTTAAACCGAACAACTTGGTGCAGATTTCTGGATTTATTTTATTTTACTTTTGTTTTCCCACAAATTTCTCTAGAGAATTTTATCTTGCATGAGAGAGAGAGGGAGAGAGAGAGAGAGAGAGAGAGAGAGCACTTTCCAGTCTTTGAAAGGGGAGAAAATGACATTTTTTTATTTTATTTTTGATTGAAGTCAAGTGTACTAAAATAAGCTCACCATGCTATATGTTTGCTCCTGGCAACATCCATGAGTACGTGCTTTGGTTGGCTAAAGTTTTAAACGCAAAGATTCAAAATATATTTATCATTGTGTCCTGTAAAAGTCAAATGGAACCCCTTCAGTCACATCTGAAAACACTGGTTACAATAGTACTTGATAATATTGCTTTTTCTGAACTAAAATATGTAGGTCACTCTTTGCATAACATCTTATTCTGCAGTCCCTGAAGAATGAATCTGGATGTATCATACTGATTGCAATTTTTTTTTCTTATTTAATTTTGTTTGTCGTATTTAATTTAATTTGATTTAATTTATTTTTTTTCATCTTGATAGTGTTGGCAATGGAATCCCAAGCAGAAGCTATTGGTCAATTAACTACTGATGATCTTGAAGGAAAGGTAGTAATCGTTTCCCATTCTTTTTTCTCCCATTCCATATCTTGTGAATTTAGATAGATCCCTGCAA
Source organism: Quercus suber (assembly GCF_002906115.3). NCBI lineage: Eukaryota > Viridiplantae > Streptophyta > Magnoliopsida > Fagales > Fagaceae > Quercus > Quercus suber. Next base: position 241,906 of record NW_027069729.1, read on the forward strand.
CTGTTTTGTCTATTCTGGGATTAAGTCGATGAGCAAAGCTCAATACACCATGTGGAAATTTGTTTGGACGTATATGCTAAATTTAAGTGGATGTTTGTTATAATCTGAATCTGAAGTTTAAAGTGGCTTTTCAAGTAAAAAAATCAGATGCTGATCACTTTGGAGTTTTTTTTTTTTTTTGATAAGTAACATAAAAATTTTATTAATAAAACACAGCTTAGTACATAAGAAATGTACTAAAGGGGCAAAAACATCAAGAAACCAAATTACAATGATCAAGCAAAATAAGAAGGGAAAGACAAGAAAAAGATGGTAAAACTAAACACCATTCGAGAAGAGTAAAAAAGAAAAAAAGACTTAAACTCAAGAATGGACTGTTCACATCCCTCAAAACTTCTATTATTCCGTTCCCGCCAGATACACCACATCAAACAGTGCGGCACAACCCTCGATATAGCTATATTGTGATGTTGCTTGAAATTGCATGACCAAGAATCCGACAAATCCACTATCCTTTGCGGCTTCACCCAACAAATACCAAACAAGCAAAAGACCACACTCCACATCTCATATGCTATAGGATAGTGAAGGAGGAGATGATCTACAGATTCCCCACACCTTTTTTTGCACATATAACACCACTCAAGAACAGCAAAATGCCTCTTCTAAAGATTATTCATAGTTAGAATCTTGCCTAAAGCAGCAGTCCAAGAGAAAAAAGCTACCCGAGGAGGAACTTTCGATTGCCACACCATTTTCCACGGGAAAGAAACGACAATACCCACTCACCTCGAAACCTCGATTGCTAGCTGGCTTTTAACAAAGTTTGTCAGAACCAACACCTCACACCTTCGTGGAATAGATCAATACCATAAACAAATCTAAAGATTGCGACTCTTGATCATTCACTGAACGACGAAACTGTAAGTCCCAAAATATTCTCCCATCTGCATAACGCATAACCTCAGAGACCGAAGCATCCCTTGTTCTACTAATTTTATATAAATCTGGAAACGCCTCCTTAAGAGGACGATCCCTACACCACACATCATCCCAAAACTTTACTCAAGTTCCATCACCCACATCATACTGAAGGAACTTGAAAAAATTCAACCAACCACTTCTAATGAACTTCCACATACAAACACCATATTCCCCAGACACAAATTTTGTACGCCAACCACCCCACTCATTCCCATACTTCGCCTCAATGACCCTTCTCCAAAGGGCATCATTCTCCAAACCATAACGCTACAACCATTTGCCTAATAAAGCAGAATTAAACATTCTCAAACACTGAATGCCTAACCCTCCATTTTTCATTGGCCTACATACCTTAGACCAATTTACTAAATGAAGTTTACATTCGTCACCAATACCTGTCCAAAGAAAATCTCTCTATAATTTCTCCATCTACTTAGCCATCTTAGATGGAATAGGGAGAAGAGAAAGAAAATAAGTAGGCAAGCTAGAAAAAGTACTCTTAATAAGGGTAACCTTACCCCCCCTTACATAAATACAACCTCTTCCATCCGGCTAGCCTTCGCTTCATCTTCTCCAAAATAGAATTCCAAATTGTTTTATCTTTAAAGGTAGCGCCCAACGGAAGACCTAAATATTTCAGCGGAAGAGTAGACTCCCTACAACCCAAAATCTCAACTAACTCATGTAGATTATGCACATCTCCCAAATGGAACCAATTTAGACTTTCCTAGATTAATTTTTAACCTTGACACCTCCTCAAATCTGGAGAGAATCCCACGCAAAGCTGTTATATAATAGATGTCAGCATCACAAAAAACAAGGGTATCATCCGCAAACAACAAATGAGACATCGTCATTAAGTAACTAGTCACATTCCCAACTGTAAAGCCCGAAAACTGTCCTGTTGTAGCTACAACCAACATACGGCTCAAGGCCTCCATGACAATATCAAAGAGAAAAGGAGATAAAGGATCACCTTGCCGAAGTCCTCTAGAACTCCCAAAAAAATCAAATAGGGAACCGTTAATCAAAATGGAGAATTTAACAGTTGATATACAACACCTAATCCACCTTCTCCACTTTTCAAAAAATCCACACCGCTGTAACAAAATCATGAGAAACTCCCACTTCACATGGTCATACGCTTTCTCAATATCTAGTTTGCACAACACCCCCGGAACCCCTGCCTTCAATCTAATGTCTAAACACTCAGAAGCAATAAGGACAGAATCTAAAATCTGTTGACCTTTCACAAAGGCATTCTGGGAATCTGAAATAAGACTGTGTGCCACCCTTCAAATTCAATTGGCTAACACCTTAGCAATAATCTTGTATAACCCTCCCACCAAGCTAATAGGCCAAAAGTCCTTGACATCCACATCATCACTTTTCTTAGGAATGAGTGCAAGAAAAGTAGCATTAAGGCTCTTTTAAACACAACATGGGCATGAAAATTATGAAACACATTCATAATATCTGTTTTCACAATGCCCCAACAAGACTAAAAAAAATGCCATTGTAAAACCATCCCGACTTGGCGCTTTATCACCATTGAAATCATGGACTACTCCAAATACTTTATCCTCATCAAAAGATCTGTCCAACCAAGTAGCATCTTTCTAAAAAATTCTAGAAAAAACAACCTCATCCAAAGAGGTCTGTAGACCTCATTCTCCGAGTATAACTGCCTATAGAAATGAGTAATGCACCCCCCTCAATGATCCCCTGATTTGTAGATAACTCCCCATCCAACATAAGCCTATCGATAGTATTACATCTTCTTTGGGAATTTGCAATTTGCAATACAATGAAAAAATTTTGTGTTCCTGTCTCCCTCTTTAAGAAAGAGAGCCTTAGATTTTTGCCTCCAGCAGATTTCTTCCAACAAAGTTGTTTTTCTAACTCTCCACAAATTCGTTCCTTTTCCATACTTTTCTCCGCTGTAAGAACACTATCATCCTCGATAACTTCCAACACATTAAAATCCTTCCACAAATTCTGCACCCTAAGTCCTACATTACCGAACTCCTTCACATTCCATCTCTTCAAATCCAATTTCAACATCTTCAGCTTGTTTGCCAAAGTATAACTGGGAGTTCCATGGAAATGATAGGACTCCCACCATGAACACACCCTTTCCACAAAGCCCTCATCTTTTAACCACATGTTCTCAAACCTAAAAGATTTTTTGCCTCCTTGTAAATTCCCACCCTCAAGTAGGATTGGAAAATGATCTGGTAGCAACTTAGATAGTAGGCGTTGACAAACAGATGGAAATTTCTCCTCCCAATCCGCTGACAAAAGAAACCTGTCCAATCTAGATCTTGAAGCAACCTCTCTAGAATTAGACCAAGTGAAATTCCCCCCAACCAGAGGCAGATCAACAAGGCTTTGCTCTGAAATAAAAGCTGAAAACCGATGCATAGCTGTAGTGAAATTTGCAAAACCAAAATGTTCAGAAGGAAACCGCACCACATTAAATTCACCTCCCACACACCAAGGCACATCCCACCAACTACATAAGCTAGATAACTCCTCCCATAAGAAATGGTGGTCAATGCATTCAATCTTTTGTGTCACTTTCAATCTATCTTGCATGATAAATTTTGCTACATGATTAAGTTATTCTCCAATATCTTGGACATATTATTTTGTTTGAACTAAGATGCATTTTGTGTTACTGAAATTCCTCACCATAGGACACATATCTAACAAGCCATGCTATTGTGTAATATGTCATAGTTGCTATTAGAATAATGATTGAGTGATTAAATTCATCATTTCCGACCAGTTTAAGCTTTGGAGATTAGTGGTAATTTATCGTGGTATAAAAGTAGGTGGTCTTGAGTTTGAACCCTATTTGTATTCTACCTCTCCTTTAAAGTTAATTTTTTCACGTGTTGCATCCTCCTTATTGAGGGGAAGTATCGGCCCACACATGAGAGAGGGAGTGTTTGAAATTTATTTATTCACACCAATTCCTATCAACTTAAATATTTGGAACAAGTGATAATTTATCAGTTGCAATGCCATTATAAGTGGTATGTGGGAATGAGTTTGAGTCACGGACACATACTATCAACAATCGTGCCCTACTGGGCTTGAGGACTGCCCGAGTTCATCATATATCTCCATAACTAGGTTATTGGAGAAGATGGCTCTCGAGAGGTATGGCAGTCTGTTATTGATATGTTTGTTAGGGAGGGGAATATGATGTCATCGAGCTTGGACTAATTGAGAGGTATGTTGTATGTGACTGACTGGTTAATACATTCATGTACCAGTGATGTGAATGCCCAGTGGAGAGCAGCATTTATTTGCAGTCCATATGATAAAAAATTCTGCTGTGGTCTGGTCCTTCTCAGAGTTCTTAGACCTTCCTCAGCTGAATTCTCTTGAATTCTAAATCAGCCCTATTTTGCAATTATTCATCCTTGGACAATTTTAAGTAGATAGTGGGTGGGTTTTGATAAATGTCATCTCTGATACACACACAGACACATGGCTGTCTTAGATGTTCTGACATAGCCGCTAGTGTGCAAACACACTTGCATGTATGTTGGTAAAATCAATCATTGTTAACACATGGATTGCAAAAGCAAGCCTCAGAAAGTAGACAAGAACTTTAACACTATCCACGTTGCATTTATGGCTCTCTATTCCTTTCTATTGCTTATGAATAACATGATTGAGATATGTTTATTCTCCTAAAAAGAAGAAAAAATGGGGCAGTATTAGAAGAGAAAGTAGGGAGAAAAGAGAGAACAATTAAGAAGAAGGATATGGATAGCCCTGACATAAATCATTGTCAAAGTTAGTGTTATAATTACTTTTTATTTTGAAAGTATGATGGGGTTAATTTGGTATCTGGTATGAAAAAGATTAAGAGAAACTGTTTGAAAAGTCAACTCAAGTTGTTTTATACAATAGCATTGATGAGTTGGAAAGTTGGCTTCTCCTCACTCCTTTCTTATTTATGGATTTTATCGTAGAAAAAACATGATTGTTAACAAGGTAACTAGTGACATGCCCTGAATAAGACTGAGTACTGTAGATGGATCATTTAATTGACCACAATTAGTTGGGGGATTAAGGCTTAATTTGTTGAGTTTATCTTAATACTGTAAGTAAATTATGTTTCAAATATCTAAAATCATAATGGTTTTAATTGTGAGACTGGTTTATCTGACAAATTTACCTGTTGCTTTTTCTTTCCCCATCTGATTATCTCAAATCAATCATCTGACATTCAGTTGATTGTAGTGCATGATGACCTTACTGATTTAATCCAAGCTATTGATTTGTCAGACAAGATATTATGGTTTTAACTGCGTTGATGGTTCCTTCTCAGAAAACATACATCTAATTTTGTTATGCATTATCCATGGTGCAGTTTGCATTGCTAGAAGGCGCATCAGTTGATGATGATCTAGCAAATCTGAAAAAAGAATTATCTGGTAGCTCAAAGGTATGCCTTATACAGTTATTCCTATTATAGGGAAAGAAGAGTGTTAGTAAAAGTGTAAGGCCAAGCGCAAAGACCTCTTGGAGCCTAGGTGTGAAGCGCAAAGCGTGAGCGCACACTTGATTGAAGTGAAGCTCACATTTAAAAATAATAATTTAATAAATTTGAAAATAATTATTAATGGGCTATACAACAATCAAGTGATCAAATAATCATATAAATTGAAATAAAACATTTTATATACTTCATATAGCATTTATAATATAAGCCCTCCTTTTGTAATTTTACCACAAATATTGCAATTTTGAAAAATACAAGGCTTGCTTTTTTGAATGTGCTCTGCTTTAGAGGCAAAAAGCGCTTGAGCCATGGCGCTTCACGCTTTGTGTGCTTCTACTAACACTAGGAAAGTTTGTAAGCATCTTTTGCCAAAATAAAAAAATTTCTGCTTGTTTGGGTTTAAAATTATATGGGTTGCAATTGTTTCCTTTTCCTTCATTTTTCAAGGCAAGTAAACAGGCAGTTTGTAGAAAGGTGGGAAAGAAAAGTTTTGACAGGGCTGAAAGCTTCTAATTTTTATAATTGCTTTTTCCATTTTCCTGTCTATTGCTAGGACACTGGTGGAAGAAAGAAAAAATTCAGTATCTATTTTAAAAATTATTTGGTTAAATATTTCTTTTATATTTTCCGGCTTCTAAACCACCGTGGACTGTGCCTTGTTTTCCTTCTTTTCACAACAGAAAGGAGAGCTTCCACCAGGAAGAACTGTCAATACCAGCTCAAACAAGGCATATCCATTCCGAGATTCTGAAATTGAAATGGAGCTTAATGAACTAAGGCAAAGGGCAAAGGATTTTTAGACTTACAATTTTTCCTGTCTTTTTTTCCCCCTGGACTTTCTTCTTTCAAGCTCAGGATTGGTTTCATTTTGCAGTCAGATTTAACATTGTACAGCCAAAAGGCCAAACAGATAAACATTGTATAGCTAAAAGGCCACGCTTAAATCAATTATAGTGCTGTTTGGAGGGATATGTAATGAACAAAGCTGCATGCTTATGTATGATAACACAATTTTCATGTTCCAAGTGTATGATTACAATTAAACTCTGGGGTACCGCAGCCTATTAATTTATATTTACAATGATTCCTAAAGAGTTCTTCTATAGGTACCAAAAGTTTTATCAAATCTTTCATTTTCTCATGTATTTACCCCACTTGAGCACACCACAACACAAATGAAAATTAGAGTTTGTGAAAAATTCGGTAGTTTTTTCATTGGCTATAGACTTTATTCTTAAAATTTTCTTTGATCATTCGTACTTGTTATACAAACAAGGGTACACACTGAAGAATGTGGGAGTCTACTTTGGCCACTATAGGATTGCACTTTGTGACAATGGGTCCTGCAACTAATTGAGTTAATATCTATTATAAAGTCAAGTGAGAATGGCTGCACAAGATGGGTTCTTTACATTTTTTTTTTTTTTTTCTTTTTGCCTGGTTTTTTACATGTCTATAATTGGTTGAGACTGCCTTTGGGTAATCAAATACTCATCTTTGAAGTAATATTTAACATTGTTGAAAAATTAAAATTCAAGTTGTGAGTTGGTGAAGGTCTCAGCCTCTCAGCTACTTTTAGAGGCAAAATCTTCTGTCAAACTGAAGACTATCAAATCTGTTCTAGCCAAGGATGATGAAGTATCCTTGCTACTGAGTGCTTTTGACCCATATGACTTTGGGCCATCAAATACTCATCTTTGAAGTAATATTTAACATTGTTGAAAACTTCAAATTCAATTTGTGAGTTGGTGAAGGTCTCAGCTACTTTTAGAGGCAAAATCTTCTGTCAAACTGAAGACTATCAAATCTGTTCTAGCCGAGGATGATGAAGTGTCCTTTGCTACATGAGTGCTTTTGACCCTTCTGAATGGTTTGAAAGTCCAAAAACTGAAGTGCACTATAATCATTAGCAAAACTCAGGTGTCATCTGGGTTGCTTCCTTTAATATAATTTTCTCATTTTTTAGCAAGGTCCATTTAAAAGCAAGAACAAGATGAGCATGTCAATTTAAAATTTCCAACCTTTGGACTTTATTAACATGTCACCCTCAATCAAATATTAGTTTTATACTTTTGTGATGCCTTCTTTGGGTTTGCATTTTTAAATTTATCTTCTACAAAGTTCCTTAAGATAGTCTTTGGGTTATCAAATTCTCATATTTTTGAAAAGTTCTTAGAATTTAATTTGATAGTTAATGTATTACTTAGGCTTCAAGGTAAAGTATCTAGATATTTTTTGTATTAATTTAAAGAAAAATAAATAGTATACACATACGTGGAGAGTCATCTGACTTTTTTTGCCCCCTCCCCAAACATGGGATTATTGTAATTTGTATTCCGGACATAAAGAATAGTACATATGGAACAAAGCAAAATGCTTAAAAATCCAACTAGCTAAGAATTTATTTCTCAAAAAACATCTCCATTCTAAAGCAAAGAACAAGACTAAATATTAAGTCAATTCAAAATTTCTGAAAATGGAATGAATTAAAATGTCACCCACATCAAATTTCAGTTCTATACTGTCACCCACTTTGAAGTAGATCCATGACCAATTGTGCCCTGCACCACTATTGACTTCATATTATGAACAAGGCGACCTATAAAAATAAACAGTCAAACTTTTAGCCGTTGACACATTCATACACCGATACACGGGAGCCCGTGTATATTTGCTTTACCCAGAAAAAACTAAGAAAGTCCCTACTCATAATTATTTTAGCTCTAATAAATGCATGACTTATTCAAAAGTCCCTCGTCAACACGTAGCTCTAAAAAATCCCACCAAATTCAAAACCCCCAGTCCAAAGACATGGGGTGCAAACTACAAACTCTAGCCTATAAATACCTTCACATAATTCATACTTTGTCACACATCCACAACCACAAGAACTTGGCAAAAAGCTCATAGTAAAGAATACAACAACAGTACAAACCCTTTTTCTAGTCTCCTTTACATATTTTGACCAAAAAAGCAAGATGAATTTCAGAAAGACCAGCACCCTTTTGATCATCTTTGTTATATGTGTGGCTATATTGAGCCATGCCGGGGTTGAAGCAACCAGGGTGTTATTTGAGGATTTTGGCAATGCTAATGATCAACTCGAGACACAGTCTCATATCTATGTGAAGGCCAAGGACATCCTGGCCTATTGGCTCCAAAGATTGTCATCTGGACCTAGCTCTGGTGGTGAGGGTCATTAATTCATTTAAGTTGTGAAACAGAAAAGTTTTATGCAATTGTATGTATCCAAGGGAAACAAAATGCACATAATTTGGGGTTGGTTTTTTTGTTTTTGTTTTTTATTTGTTTTTTTTGTTTCTTTGTTTTTGCTTGAGATGTACTGTAGCTTTTGCTACGTAGAAGCAAACTATACAATGTAAGTGAAAACAAATAAAATTCATTCATCCAGTCAAATTCCTAAGCCATTGGTACTATTATTAGTTTATAATTCTTGAGATTTGTAGCAACTTGGTAAACTAGGGGTGAAATGGTAACTCTCTAGGTAACTGTGTTATGAAAAAAATTGACAATTATGGAATGCAGAACAATATGTCGACAAAGGTGTGGTATTCAACCATAAAATATTGGTTTGAAACAGAAGCACCATATCATTCTTGATTGTATCTAACATCACAATCCAAAAAATAGATAAAATTATCAAACATGAGACAAATCAATATAATTCGATATGAACTTAAACTCTGAAGTCACATTGATTTTGGGTTCAAAATGCCCCAATTGACGTAGCTCTTAAGACTCAAATATATGATAATAAAAGATTAGGTTAGGTAACATAGTATCCTCGGTCTAGTCATATTATTAAACTTTAAACAACACAATTTGAAACAAGATACACTTGAGTTTTTTATATAGCTCCTCTATGTCTGGGATAAATGCTAATATTCCTCTAATTGTATCTGAAACTGTAGGACACTTTTTTTTTTTTTTTTTTGAGAGAGAGAGTTTTTAACTTATGGCATCCGCTCCTGATGATAGCTCTTTATCATCAAACCAAGACACTAATCAGTTTTTTGTGTAGGTGAGAATTAAACCCCAGATCTCTTATACAACCATAAAAGACTTTACCAGTTGAGCTAACTGGAACCCACAAAACTGTAGGACACTTAAAATATAAGATACACCTTTTTTTTTTTTGGGTGAAAATATAAGATACACCTTAGTAAATGAAGTGGATATAGAAAAATGTAGAAAAACATATTTCTAGTTTTCAACCATGACAATCAGAAGGTTAGTTATAAATGATGTGTGATGCAAGAAAGGAAAGTAACAAAGTACAAATTAAACTTTATAATGGTTATGCTACCACAAAGAATAATTAATTGAATATCATTAGTAATCATGCGCATTCAGAAATTTTACACTATGCCCAATAAATCATGATGTATTAAATCGAAAAATATGTTAATGTCATTCTGGGGCCACATATTATCTAGTTGGTATGAATAAGCTTGCCAATCATAATTGTAATATGGGGAGCTCATATCATTTCTCATCTGCTAATCAAAATTAAAATTAGGAATGTATAATATAAGATTCTTTACTAGCAAATCTTCAATAAAGGGTTATTCTTCAAAAGTCACAACATGCAAGTTCTTAAAAGAAAGTCATTAAAGGGTGTGTGGCCGTGTAGATTTTTATAACAATCTCTCTCTCTCTCTCTCTCTCTCTCTCTCTCTCTCTCTCTCTCTCCAACTTGAGAGTAATTCAAAAATCCTAACAGAAAAATTTTAAATAGAAAGCATTCCAAAATAATCTCAAATAATTCCATTAGTCCAATTGTCTCATTTAGTAAAATTTAACTATAAAATTAAGTGAGACCAAATTTTCATTACGATATTTAAATGAAACTTTCCCTCTCATGTTGTTGATGAGCATTATAATTTACATAATTTTCTAAAATATCTTTGGTAGGAATATAGAAATGAGAAATATTTTCTTCCCAAAAGCTTATATATATATATATATATATATATGCAAAACTTAGAGAAAGTTCAATTAGAATTTGAAATTAGAATCCAATTTTGCGCTATGTGTTTAAATTTATGTGGGGATCATACCATAATTATCCACTTAAGTTTGTGCCATATGTCCACTTAAGTTTTTTAATTTTTGTTCAAAGTGAGTTGATGAGTGTAAAATACTAAGAATTTAATATTAATGAACTATAAAATAAAATAAAAAACCAATCACATATACTCAATAAAAATTATCACACAACAAAAATCACCACACGTTCTATTTTATTAAATATTAAAAAAAAATGATTATAAGTAGTATCAAATTTAGGTAAGAATTGTAATATGTGACTAATTACATTTACATTTTTTTTTATAAATAATTTGGCTAATTATTTATATTTTTATGATAAAAATTGTGTTTAATTTTAAATGTTTCCATACGTATGCATATGTTACATGCTAGTTATAAGAATAACATAATTCATTTATTTAGAAAGAAAGTGACTTATGAAACCAGGGGCATTGTAGAAGCAAACTTGGATTATCTACTCAATTATCAGTCTAACTTTGAACCCAACTTAAGCAATTATAGGATAGACTTTCTATACAGGATTAAATTTTGTTCATGTTTTATAATATTAAGTTGAAATTTCTTTCTCACACCTTACTCCAAGTGGGCAATGTCATAATCTTATTCTAATGTTCATGGTAGGTTCAACCTAATTGAGTTTATCCATGAAAAGGTATCAATTGCATGCATGTACATGTTTATTAATTCTTGCCTAGAGAGAGATGGAGAACGGTTTAAAAAAATATTTACAATTTCAAAATTGGAGCTAACTGATCATGGATGCCATATATGAGTGACAATTTGTTTTTATATGTTCTTCATAAAATTGAAGAAAACAATCACGTAGATCAAATATCGTGTTTCTATACTTTTGAACACACCTGATCCAGGGACAAAATTGGGAAATGCCCCATTTGAGCAAAAAAAGCAGCATTATGCCCTCTTTTCTAAACTAAATAGGAAAATGCCCCTCTTTTGAAAATCGAGTTTCTCAAAATTGATTTAGATCCTATAGCGGCGTTTTTTAGGAGCCTATAGTGACGTTTTTAGAACTTATAGTGGCATTTTTTAACTCGGTTTATATGAAATCGAGTTATAGGTAAAAAAAATTAAAAAAATTGCCTATAACTCGATTTTATGGAAGTCGAGTTACAAAACGTCACTATAGGTTTTGAAAATGTCACTATAGGTCCTTAAAAACGCCGATATAGGGCTCCAGAATTTTTTTTTTATAGCTCGATTTTGAGAAAATCGAGTTACAAAAGAGGGGTATTTCCCTATTTAGTTTGAAAAATATGGCATAATGCTGCTTTTTTTGCTCAAACTGGGCATTTCCCAATTTTGTCCCTGATCCAGCCATTGTAGCCTTCAAAAACATGTGGTCAGGCTTTGCATTTTCTGTGCAATGTATAAAACTGTCAGTAACACATAATACACTCTCTTCAGGTTTCACTTCTATCAACTTTTGCAACTTTTTCTTCAATGCAAATAGAAAATGGTATTTTCACACTATCAAGTTTGAAGGGATGAGGGAGTGATATTGGAAGTGAAGGGGGATGGAAAGCGGTAAAGGCCATTATCAGAATGATAAATTTCCTATTCATCATTCTTATTCCACTTGAGATTTTTATTTTTTTCCTAATAAAAATTTAGAATAATGGATATAGTTAAACTATTTCGCCTCATATATAGTTCAATGATTATAAATGTTTAAATTAATAAAGAATACAGTCTATAAATTGATTCTTAATTTTTTTTTATACAAATAAGTGCTGTTTAAGAATTATGATTATAAAATGTATGAGCAATTTTAAGTTAAGTGGCTTCCATTTTAAGTAATGCTATTTTTTAATAATATTAAATTTTAGATTTTAGGATCATTTTTGTGTTAATTGGCTTCCAGTTTAACTATTGCTTTTTGCACTGGGTCATAAGTCATCATAATATTTTTTAGATGCAAATTTTGTATATAGTAAAAATAAATTGCATCAAGGAATCCATTTTAATGGTTTTAGAAGAATATATTGATTCGAAAAGCGTGATAAACAAGTCATATTAGTGTATATGAAATTCAAATAATAATTTTACTTGTCATTTAAAAGACAACCTATATGACCTTAGTTATATGCCAAAGTTACTATCCAAAAACTCATTTTAAGGAGAAGAAAACATATTGGAAATGAGTTTTTGTGGATTATGGTGTAACATTTAATTTTAATCAATGGAATAAACAAAGCCGATCAAATTGTAATAATTCTTTGAATGATTGCTTAAATAAGTCCAAAAGTTATATATATATATATGGGTATGAGTTAAATTTTCTCACCTTATACGAGAAGAGTAGAGGGAATGTCAAGAATAGAGAATATGAGAAATATCATCAACAAAACTCAAGTGGATGATCTGTGTTGCGAATTTAATGCGATTCTCAAAACTTGTGAGATGCGAAAATAGAAATACATTTATGCCTACCACTACGGAGTTGTAGTAATTTTCAGTATGTCAGAGAGAATGGTATAGTGGTGGCTTACAATTTTCAGTATCAAACTCTAATTCTGAAATAACAGTATATTATCCCAAACAATGGGGGCTAAAAACTACTTTAGCTTGGGCTGATGTGCTAAGCCTCACAAAAAATATCATTTTAAACTTAATGTTTCCAAGTTGGGTTAGGTCCAAACTGGATCAAACACAAAACCAAGCTCTACATAGACCAACAATCTGAAGTCCCTTGCATTAAGGATGGAACTTAAAGTAATTAGATTCTTGCACCTGTGCTCTCATTAATCTATTGAAGGCCTCCACCTCTATAATAAAGAGGTAAGGGGACAAGGGACCCCCTTGCCTAAATCGCTTTCCTATGAAATAACCCACTCCCCATTTAGAGAATTTGAAACTAGGGTTTTTAACGCATTCCTTCACTCCACTGTCTTGTTAATCATGATGGACTAATTCATTTAAGTTGGACAATGGCTACAAGAAGTCTTGATAAAAATTAATTTTACTGTCTCCCGCCGTTTAGAGGGATCATCCACCCTCCTACCTGTAACATACCAAAAATGAGACATTTGATTTTGGCGAAAATGCATATTTGATCCCTATATTTTGAGTCTATTTTTGTTTTAGTCTCTAATTTAATTTTGTGCCTACCTTAGTCCTTGAAAATGACAAATCACATCTATTTTGATCCCTATCATCAACCAACTAACAAAAAATTCATATATGATAGACAGAGTGCCTTGTTAGTAGGCTTCGCAATTAAAAAATAAATAATTGATCCTATGTATCATTAGCAAGACATCCATATCATATCCACATCAGCAAAAATTCATTTGGCATTTAAATAATGCCAGCAATTTTCTTATTTGTTTAATTGAATTTTTTTAAAAAGACAGAGAAAAATAATTAGTTAAAAAAAGGCTAAAATTAGTTCAAATTTCTTTTTCTTTAACCTCATCAGATTAAAACAAAAACCTATACTCTCTCTAATCTCAAAGTCTCTCTCTCTTCACCGTAGCTCCATGGCTGGAGCTCGCAAGCTTGGCCTTCTTCTCCACCACGCGCCACCGCTATCGTGGTAGTGTGTGACCCAGTAGTCGGCCTCTCCGCCATTGATGTGCAAGCGGCGGAGATATGAAGTGATGAACGGTTCTTGATGGGCTTTGAGGAGCCGGTGGAGACAACCTTTGGGGAAGCGAAATGGGCTGAGGAGAAAGAAGTTGATGTGGAAATTGAAAGAACATGAACAGTGGGGTTTGCTGGATATTTGGGTTTGGCGTTTGCTGGACATTTCGCATTTTGACATTTCTTTCTGTTTTGTATGACTTGTTGTGGTATTGGAAGTTTCTTTGATTATGGTTTGGTTTGGGAGTGGATGAGTTGGGAATTTATAGGGAGGTGGGTTTACCATTGCTGGTTTGCCAGGAAATTTTGGAAGACTTTGGAAGATTTGATTAAGTGGTGGTGCTTTGTTGGTTGCTGGGTTTCTATTCTTTTGCTTGGATTTGATGTTCATGTTCTTTAATTCGGTGGGGGTGATTTGGGTGTTTTTGTTTGTTTTTCCTGTGGTATTTCGTTCAATCTTCATCAATGATTCAATCGATCTGGGTTTTTTGTGTGTTTGTTTGCCAAGAAAATTTATGGGTTTAAAGGCTAAGGTTTGCTTTAGTGGAGATTGGTTTGGTTGTTGGGTTTATGGGTTTGGTTGCTTTGCTGGAGATCTGGGTTTCGGTCTGATTCTTTGCAGGTTTGGGTTTGGGGTTTGCTGGAGATTGATTATGGGGAAGAACACAAAGAAGATGAACATGTTCTTCTAAAAAAATAATACAAGGAATAAAAAAGAAAAAGAAAAAAAGACAAGAAAGATATTTAATTAATTTATTTTGTTTTGATTTGTTTGGTTATAAAGAAAGTACAAGTAAGACAAAGAAATGATAAAAAAATAAGGATTGATTTTCTAAGAATGTGAATCATGTTATGGGAAAGATCACAAAAATCATGAATATGTTCTTCTAAAAAAGGAAAGAAATAAAAAATAAATTAAATTGTTTTAATTAATTTTTAAAAAATTATAAATTCAGAATTTTGTTTTTAATTTTTTGTTATTTTTTATTATTATTTTATTAGCCATGTCAACATTTACCATGTCAGCAAGACACTCCGTTTGGCACATGAATTTTTTGTTAGTAGATTGATGGTAGAGACCAAACTGAATATGAATATGATTTTTCATTTTCAGGATCTAAGGTAAGCACAAGATCAATTTAGGAACCAAAATAAAAATAAGTCCAAAATATAAGAACTAAAAGTACATTTTCGCAATTAATTTTTGAAAAAAGTTTATAGATAAAAAATTTTACACTTATTAATGTGGTAGTGACGGATAAAAAAGAGTGATGTCAACAATAAATAAATAAATAAATAAAAAACCAGTGAAAACTCTATCAACTCAATGATTGTGAAATTTGTGTGCGCTTATAGTTTTAGTCTTTGACTTTTTCCTCCTATCCTAACATGGGATTATTGTGTTGAGGACAAAGAAAAGTTCACAAAAAACAAAGCAAAATGCTTTAAAAACAAACATGCAACTATGTATTTTCTCAAAACATCTCCATTGAAAGCAAATTTAGAACAAGACTAGCGATGGAGTCCATTCAAATATTCTGAACTTCGGACTGAATTAATTGTCACCCATTTCAAATTTCAGTTCCAAAAATGTCACCCAAGACTAGCGATGGAGTCCATTCAAATTTTCTGAACTTCGGACTGAATTAATTGTCACCCATTTTAAATTTCAGTTCTAAAAATGTCACCCACTAGTACTGAATGTCCATTAGTACCCTGCACCAATATTGACTTAATATCATGAAAAAGGCGAACCATAAACATAAAACATTCAAACCTTTTAGCTGTTGACACATTCATACTCGGGAGCCCATGTATCCGCTTTACCAAGCAAAACCTTTCCTCAGCTATTTCAGCCTTAACGTGCATGACTCTTTCACAATTCCCTCGTCAACACGTCGCTCTAAAACTTCCCACCTAAACCAAAACCCCCAATCCAAAGATATGGGATACAAACGCTACACTCGAGTGGACCTAGAATTTTAAGCTAGCAAGGAGAATATAAAGACAAAAAAACAAAAAAAAAAATTCAAATAAACATTCATATAGTATTAAAAAATTATAGATACACAAAATCAATCGCTGTTTTTAAATACATTAAGATGCAATTATCTACCAACAAAGAAAAAACAAAAACAAAAACAAAATAATGTTTTTTTTTTTAATACTAGGTTGGATAGAATTTATTTTTTGAAGTTAGGACATTCACAATGATGGTGCTAAAACTTTTACTTTTACTACCTAAAAAACTGTTTTATCTATTTTACCACTTCACTTTACAATACATTCAATATCAAATGTTATATATATATATTTTTTTTTATCACTTCATTGAAAATAATATAAATAACTCATTAAAATAATAAGGAAGATAAAGAATTTGAGTTTTTTAATTGAAAGAAAAGATATAATTTTAATAAAATATTTTATTTTATTTTTAATAACTTGCTATAGTCAACTGGTATTTTATACCAGTTTATTGTAGTTACAAAAAATTTAGTTTTAGTTTCTCCAATAACACATGCTTTTTTTTTTTTTTTTTTGGTCTTTGGTGGTAAAATAGTTTTTTTTTTTTTTTAATACAATCACCATTGTGAATTTTTTTTATTATTTTCGTTAAGTTTTTGAGTTGGATAGTTGCTACTTGGGTTAGGCTAATCAGACTGATTAGGAAGAAAAAAAAAAAACTCAAGTACAAAAATGAAATATACAATGAATTATAAAAATAAATAAAATAAAAAACCGGGGGGCCTTGCCCCACCTGGGTCTGTCCTTGCACTCTAGCAAATAAATACCTTCACATAATTCATACTTTGTCACACATCCACAACCACAACAACAAGCATTTAGATAAAAGCTTTTTTTTTTTTTTTTTTTTTCTAAAAAAAAAAAATAATAATAAAGATAAAAGCTTTTAGTAAAGAATGCAAAACCTTTTTCTAGTCTCCTTCACGTATTCTGAACAAAAAAAAAAAGGATGAATTTCAGAAATAGAAGCACCCTTTTGATCATCTTTGTTATTTGTGTGGCTAACCATGCCGTAGTTGAAGCAACTAGAGTGCTATTTGAAGATTTTGGGAATGCTAATCACTTGGAGACACTGTCTCTTATCTATGTGAAGGCCAAGGACGTCATGGCCTATTGGCTCCAAAGATTACCATCTGGACCTAGCCCTGGCTGCTCTGAAGCTGTTACCTTTTAGGTGAGAGATGCCTCATTTTACTACCTCCTCAGCCTCTTACTTGTGCTTGACGTAAAAAACCAGACAAAGCTTCAAGACTTCCTCTAGGTGTTGTCAATGGGCTGGGCTGGCCAGTTTTTACTTGGCCCATGACCTATTGGGCCCAGCCTTCCTATAAATGAAAACTCTTGCCCATTTTAAGAATATTCATATCAGCTCTCATCAAAATTCTGTAAATTTTAGTAATAGTGTGCATTTGAGATGAGCTGAATTTTTCAGCTTATCCCTATTTTTAATTTATTTTTACTATTATTTATGGGTCTCATTATACTTTTTGATACTATTCATGAGTCCCACTGTACTATTCAATTTATTTTTTAACATTTTTTTTCTATACTTCCAGCAAATTGTTTTCTATTTCAGCTAAATAAGCCATTCCAAATGGACACTAAGATCTACTTTTTTTACTTTTCAAAAACACTCATATTATATTATCTATTCTACATTTTATTTTATTTAAATAATCATATTTCATTTTTTTTTGTTTATTATTAGCTTCAAAGAGAGAGAGAGAGAGAGAGAGAGAGAGAGAGAGAGAGAGAGAGAGAGATTTGATGAGGCAAGAGCTAAGAGAAAAAAAAATGGTATAGAAAGTGTTTGTTTGTTTAGACCCCTTAAAACAAATTGTTTAACCTATATTAGCCAAGTGATTACTTAGGTTAATTATGAGATATAAGTTAAACAGTGAAAGATCATATTATGTACAGCAGTGGAAAAATAAATAACACACAAACATGACCACCCAAGAAAACTAATGTAATGAATCGTTTCAAGGTAAAAAATTAGGGATGATTTGACTTAGTTATCCTCAAGATAAAAAAATCTACTAATAGATAATTGAATTTTTTACAAAAGATTTAACCATAAATCTATTACTACCTCTAGTAGTAACTTATTGACACTACCACGTGCAAGTTCCGAATCCACAGACTCTCCTCTTGGATTTGCAGCACATAAGCTCCCATACTTATGACTTTGAGATCCCACTCAAAGATTCTAGATCACCAGTTGTTGATCTTGTAGCAACAACTAGATTCCACTAGCACTTGATTGTAAATCTTGTTTCAGTAAATACTTGTGGAGTTAGAAGGTACAAAATCTTTCAGATCTCACAAGAGTAACTCACAAGTCTTCTAAGAGTCTTCAAATCATAGTTAGGGTTTTCCTTTAATACTTAGGAGTATTAGACTGAAACCCTAAATGTTTTCGCAAGCTTGGGTCTGATTTAAAATTCTGTAGAAACTGCTTTACTGTGATTTTCAATCAGTCAAGCCTATTCTTCGATCGGTCGAGCTTCATTAAATTTTAATTCTTTTTGCAGCTTGAATATTCTTGAGACTTGACTTGTTTTTGTTCTTAGTTTGTCAACATAAACAAAATAGGACTCTAAACATTTAATTGTAAATCTTTAGAACCTAACACAAAGTTACAATAATTATGTATATTTACACAGTTATTATATCAACTTTACAAATTTACACATTTTTAGCTTGATATGATATATATATATATATATAGAGGTTATTTTAAAGTTTAAATGTGTAAATTTGAAACATTTTTCTATTATACATATTCTGATACAAATGTTCTAAAACATAAATAATAATGTATTAGTTAATCAAAGAAGCCTTCTTTTATTTGGGAGCATTAGACAATTACCTAAGCGCCTACATGGTTGAGGCGGCACTGTAGGTAATATCCTAGAAATGAGTCATTTGACTTTTTGGGCCTATTGTATTGAGGACCCAAACAACGGTGAATATTAAACAAAGCAAAATGCTTAAAAATCCAACACGCAACTAGGTGTTTTCTTAAAACACATCTCCATTCAAAAACAAGGAGCAAAAAGCATGACTAGCGACGAAGTCCATTAAATTTTTCTGAACATTGAACTGAATTAACAATAAAGTCTCCCATATCAAATTTCAGCTTTGACGTCCCATTGATTTTGGGTTTAAAATGCCCCAATCGACATAGCTCTTAAGACTCAAATATACAATAATATGAATTTAGGTAACACAATATCCTCAAGTAATATTATTATTAAACTTTAAATAGCACAATTTGAAACAAGATACGCTTGAGTTTTTCATTTGGCGCCTCTATGTCTTGGACAAATGCTAATATTCTTCCAATTGTATCTGAAACCATAGAATACATAAAATATAATATACACCACAAAAAATGAAGTGGTTATAGAAAAATATAGAAGAACGTGTTACTGAATAGGATTAGTAATCATGTAATCACGTGCATTTAGAAATTATACACTATTCAATATGGAAATGAAAAATATCTTTGGTAGGAATATGGAAATGAAAAATATTTTGCTTACAAAAAGCCAATAATAAGAATATCAAAATTCATTTATTTCTAAAAGAAAGTGAATTATGAAACTAAGGGCATTGTAGAAGCACACACGGATTGTGTTATCTTCTACTTAATTATTAGTCTGTCTTTAAGCCCAACTTAAACAATTATAGGCTAGACATTTTATATAGAATTTTGGTTCCTGATTTTTAAAATTAAGTTAAAATTTCATTCTCACACCTTACTACAAAGTGAGTAATGTTATAATCTAATTCTAATGTTTATGACAGGTTTAACCTAATTGACTTTATCCATGAAAATGTATTAGTTGCATACATCGACCAGGAGAGAGAGAAGGAGAAGGGTTTGTAAAATTATTTACCATTTCAAAATTGGAGCTTACGCATGGATGGCTTATATGAGTGACAACTCAATTTATATGTTCTTCATAAAATTGAAGTAAACAATCGTACATCAAACCTCATATCTATATACTTTTGAACGCATTCTGATGCAGCCATTGTAGCCTTCAAAAACATGTGGTCAGGCTCCGATTCTTTTGGACAATGTGAAAAGCTCTCAATAACACATAGTACGCTCTCTTCAGGGTCCACTTCTATCAATTTCTTACATTTTTCAACATTTTATTTAATGCAAATAGAAAATGGTTTTTACACATTATCAAGTTTGAAGTGATGAGGGAGCAAGATTGGAAGCAAAGGGGGATGGAAAGTGTTAGAGGCTAGATCATTAGATTGAACTTTAACAAGAACGAGGATACTCAAATCCATCATCAATATGATAAATTTCCTAGTCATCATCCCTATTCCACTTGAGTTTTTTTTTTAGATTATGCTGCCTTGTTAATGATTTTTGTTTCAGCCCAAAATGTATTTACGGTTGGTATCTAATATTTTTATCGGTATGATTGAAATGATCTGGTATGTCTAGTATTAAACCAGCACAAAACAACTGCATTTCTATACCGACGTAGCTATTGGAACGAAATATATCGGCCGTTACGGTATAAAATCAACTTCCTTGATTTTAATTGACAAAATTTAAAATTTATAATAGATCTTGCAAATGATCTCAATTTTTTTTTTTTTATGATTTTGGCTCAAAACTTTCAACTAATCACATATCATTATTTTAGTAGCTCGTAAAGAGAAACCAAGGGACATTATTATTTTACAAAAGAAAACCATTTAATTTATAAATTCCTACTCCACCAAAAGTCACAGTTTCTAAACTCATATTATATATATATAAATACTTTTGGATTAGTAAAGCTCATTTTCCGATACGTTTTCTTCTCCTTAAAAATTAGTCTTTGAGTTTGGATAGTAACTTTTGTATATAACTATATGGTCATATAGGTTGTCTTTTAAATGACGAGTAGATAAATTATTTGAATTCCATAGACACTAATATGACCTTTTTATCATGCTTTACGAATCAATATATTCTTCTGAAACCTTTAAAATGGATTCTTTGATGCAATTTATTTTTACTATTGAATCACGTCTTTTCAAATGTTTATTTATAAATAATGCACACTTATAAGTATTCTTGACTTTGGCAAAAAAAAAAAAAAATGCGCACCTAAAAAAATATCAATATAACTTTTACCCTATGCAAAAGGCAATAGTTAAACTGGAAGCCAATTAACATAAAAATGATCCTAAAATCTAATATTATTAAATAGCACACACTTCTCACACACACACACACACACACACACATCTGTGTATATATATATATTTTTTATTACTTTTTTTTTAAATTGCTTTAAATGGAAACCAATTAACTTTAAAATGCTCATACATTGAAAAATCATAATACTTAAACAACACTTATTTGATAATATAAAAAATTAAGAACCAATTTACAGATGGTGTTCTCTATTTTAAACATTTATAATCAATTGAAATATATAAGGCCTAACGGTTTAAGTCATACACATTACTCTAAATTTGTTTTGGGAAAAAAAAAAAAAAAAAAAAAAAAAAAA